>NC_088926.1:13370000-13490000 GCF_038396675.1 Hydra vulgaris | reverse complement strand
GCCCTGTCATTTACTACTGCTAGATTCTCCATCTGATGTTGAAAATGTCTGTAGGAATCATTTTCAAAGTTATCCTTTATCCATGTGTTGATTACTCCCGTAGTTATACCTAGGTATATGAAGAGCAGCCAGGAGTCCTTAGTGATAAAGTTGGACAAAACTGACATAGGAACCACATGAGTTGGAGGTTGAGGTTGTTCTCGTTCAAAATCATCAGGTTGCGGACAATTGAAACCTAGCAGCTTCTTAGCTAGTCCAGCTTTTTCCTTCAGTTCTAAATTTCTATTTGCTATTAAAAGAATAACTAACTGAGGGGTTAGGTACCAACAATGACAGACCAGGTTTGCATGGAGCAGCTTGCCCAGGGGACCATACTTGGATATATATAGCTTATTGCTCATCATTTCATAAGCTAGCTTAAAAGCATTCAAATCATGTGATGGAGCCTGGGTCGCCAGAGGAGACTTTTAAAAGTATGCTCCATAAAATGTGACAATAAAGTCAGTTTACAGTTCGAGCATATCTTTTTCACTATTATTCAACTTTAAATTAATCCTTGAAACCAGCTGCATTGTAAGCAAGTATAGACAACCAACCATGAACCTTGCTTGATGGTGGGGACCTGGTTGTTTGAACTGGAAACCAGGTACATGGCCACCAAGGTAAATGACTATTAGCTCACAAAGAACTTTATAATCTCCCCTTTGAAAGCAATCTTGTTTTAGGGTTGTTATGCAGAAGTTCTTAGTATATAATACCCTTCTATGAAAATCAGTACCCACCATATACTCCTCTCTTCCATAATTAAAAAACAGCAACTGTTCAACATTATTTGCTCTTTCTCTTGTTTCTGGCCAGATTTTTTGAAAATCTTTATATATTGCACGTGATGGAGATTTTGTTGAACCTTGAATATAATCCATTGCATAGGAAATATGCCTTTCAGATATTTAGTGCAACAAACTTTTAAAATATGTTATCAATATACTTATTTACCTACAGAGCAGCCAAAGCACAGGTCTTTTAAGCACATGATCCGCCATGAACTTAATTGCCCCCTTGTATTTTCCAGTATTAGAGGCCGTTGTATTTGCACTGCAACCAATGATCTGGTCAGTGAGCTCATAATACTCTAATATGTTCTGAATAGCTATAGCTTGATCCTGCCCTTTAGATGACTCAATTTCTAGAACTCCTAGCAAGTAATCTAAGGGTTCATTGACTTAGGGGAATGATATACTGAGAGTAAGCCTTTCTACAGTTTCAGACATTTTTTGGTCAGTTCAATAGTGTTTGACCAGTTTTGTATCAAAAAGAATGACGACCTTTAAACCCTGAACCTTGTCCAGATTTTCTTCTCTCACTATTCCAGCTTCATTTTCAATCACAATCTTTTTGTTTTTATGTAGATGACTCTTTGATACAGAAACTGTATTTAGATCAACACCACCAATCTTGAAAAGTGAGGACAGAAGTGAAGTTTCAGCTTGAACACTGACCTTGTACCTAGTCAAGAAAGGAACCCACTTGTCAAGAACATCGTTCATTGAAAGCTCCATGTAAACTCTATTTTCACTAATCTTTTTTTTTTTTCGTTTTTGGCAAGGCTCAAATTCACTGTTAATATCAGTGGCACTCGTACCACTTGAAGTTAATTCTATCTCAAAATCTTTCAACTTTTCTATGTCCTCTATAGCTTTTTTCTTTGACATTTCTTGTTTTTCTTTTTTATGTTGTTCTTCTCTGCGCATTTTTTCTATCATATCTAATATTCATTTTTCCCCATCTATCATTTTTTCTTGATGAGACTTATCTATCCCAGTGTCAAACTTAACCATTTCACCTTTGAATGCTCTCTTCAGGAACCTCAATATCTTCTGTCTTTGCTTGCTTGTCTCTATTTTCGTCATCACTTATAAGTTTTAAGATGTCTGTTTTATAAACAGGAAAAACACAGTTTGCTTCTTTTATAAAACTCTCTGTTTTTGTTTTATATTGCTCTTCTTTCATCTTGTTTATTTCCATAGGAAATAAACAAGATGGGTTCTAAGACTACACAGTTTCTAAGACAAAGGGTACTAAGACTACACAGTTTCTTGTAGCATTCATTAGATTTCTCAAGCTTCTTCTTCACTAATTGTTCTGTAACCCGAAATCTTGAATCAAACCCACCCCTGTCCCAAATACTTAACAGTTCTCAGAATGCATACTCCAGTAAATTCTCCCCTGTTCCTTTTATGTCTAAGATAAGACATCTTAATTTGTGGCTGAAAATCATGACGAAGATCTTCAAGAAGATTCCATGCAAATGAACCGAAAAGAGTTTGAAAAAAAAAAGAAAAAAAGTGGTTTTATGTAATTTTAATGTGATTTTTGACTTTATTTGTCTGTAATTGTTGTAAATGACAAGTTTGTACAAGTATTACTCTTAAATGAAAGATTTTTTTTTCAGAACAAAAATAAATGTAAAATGGACAATCTTGACTTGGAGACCTAAAAAAATGTAAAAGGAACCCCTTGACTTGGAGACCTAAAAATATTTTTGTGTGTCCTGGGACCGAATAAGGATGATTGAGATAGGGTGCATTTGAATTTTTTTTGGTTAGGTTAAAAGTGGGACACCCTAATATAGTTTTTTCTGTTTAAAATATAATGCCACCGCATGAAAAGCGCTGGATGGATAGTGGTTTTTAGGAATGCATGCATGATTATTAGAATTCATCTTTATTAGCTATTTATATAAAAAAACAAGGAAAAGAATGCTTTTAAATAAATTCTACATGAATAAATTTAAAAAAAACCCAGCAAATGAATGTTTCGTTAAAATTCTACATAAAATAATTAAAAATGGTTAGAAAATAAAAAAATAAAAAAGTTTTATATAAATATTAAACAAAAAAATTAAAATAAAGGTGGAAGGACAAACATTTTATTTAAATTCTAAATGAAATGATTAAAAAAAGCAGTAAAAACTAACATTTTATTGAAATTCTAGAAAAAATAATTTAAAAAAAAAACAAGTGTTTTATTTCTGAATAAAATTATTAAAAAAATACAAACGACAAAATATATGTATTATTTAAATTCTAAACAAAATAGTGAAAATAAAAAAGCAAATGTTTCATTTAAATTTTAAATAAAATAAAAATAAAAAAAAGAACATTTTTATATTATTAATATTCCAAATAAAATAATTAGAATAAAATAGCTCTATTTTAATTCCAAAGATGAACCATTTATTTAAATTGTAAAAAAAGACAGTTAAAATAAAAACAGAAAAATGTTTTATTAATAATAAAATAATCAAAACAAAATCTTTTGTTCAGCCTATTGTCAAACTTTTGTTTGTTTTTCAAAATTGTAAACAAACTGTAAAGAGTTTTTCTGTAAACTTTATGCTAAGCGTTTGCTCATTTAATGATTTTTCGAATCCTGTTTTAAAATTTTGTGCCGATCTGAAACAAATTTAGGTCAACAGTTTTTTGTCGACTTTTTCTGAATTTCTCTTAATTCGGAGAGCTGTATATCCATATTACATATACATAAAAGCTCATTTTACCTAACTTCCTGGATCCAAACAGGCATGTAACCTTTTATTCCTTTTTGTCAGTTTAAAGTCAACTTCTCTTTACTCCATTATTTTATTATTGCAAGAATTCAATGCAAAAAGGTTCTGTCTGATGCTAAGCTTCATTATGCTCAGTTTAGTCTAACATTCCAGGTCTTGGTATAAAGCGCTAAAGCTCGCATTTTATTACGAAAAGGCGATTTGCATACACATTCAGTGGTTTTATGTTAAGTAAAAACTTTTATTTTGGAATATTTAAATTATCTTTTAATATCGATTATGTGACATTCAGAAAATGTAAAGTCATAAAAAAAGCATTCAACTGCAACTGTAAATTTTTTTCTTAATATGTTTCAAGTCATTCAACTTCATGAGATTTTTTTATATAGCAGATCATAAGTTAACCAACATTTTCAGAGCTTCTGGACAGCAGAGACCAGAAAAAATAGAGATATAAAGCCAGAGTCCTTTTGGGCTTCCGCATCCCTGCTATAAATTGTTTATAATCTTTATTTAAAATATTAAAAACTAATAAAATTTAAGTAAAAAAATTGCGATAAAGAAACAAAGATTATGTTAAGATTAAGATTAATTTTTCTACAGTTTGTGATTTAGATAATATATCCATAATAGTTTTAAAAAGTGCTCTCCAGATCTCTTTTAATTTTTCTAATTTTCAATAACTTTAGAAAACACACTGATCTCTTCAACTATCTTCCAATTAGTCTTCTCTCTATTATTAATTTCTTTACATAACGGTTTTGAGATTATTAAGTTGTTTCTCTATAACCACAGTATTTAAGTCATTCTCAAAAGCCTCCACTTTATTTCGAATAACTAAGAGTACCGCAAGGTTCTATCTTTGCTCCTGTATTGTTTCTTATCTACTATAACAATCCTTTTGACAATCTTACATCTAAAGTGGTTTTCTTTGAGCTTGTGCCACTTTCTCATTGTTGTAAGACGCATCTCTTTTTCCTACAAATATTATCTTGGATGCTGCTCTAACGAGCTATCATCTCTAGTTGGATCAACCTAAACTCGCCTCTCGCTTGGCTTGTCATTCAGCAGTCGCCTTTCACTGTATTTATCCCTTAATGCTATAAAAAGTTTTTTAAAAAAATTATTTGTAATTTGTTTTTAAACTATAAACTGGGTAAAAATATATGAAATCATCCAGACCATGACACCCTTACGTCTCAGAATTTGTTTATTTTTACACCACTTGCAGTCCATATCAAAAAAATAATAACTGCGAAAATTTTAGTTAAAAATACCAATGGGTTCCAGAAATATCGTCACTTGAAATAATGCTGACTCAGCATTTTAGTGATTTTCTGAAGTGACTACAAAGCAACTTTGACATACAGTATCTTCATAATGGCTTGGGGAAATTTCCTAAAATTTGGTACTCTAATAGATTTTAACTTGAGAAATCCAAAAATAGCACTCTTAAGACTCGGTTATCTCAAGAAATGCCTCATTTATCCAATTGTGATCAAAATTATTGACTTGTAAATTAGTGATTTTTGGAGGTAAAATGAAGACTGTGGCCCAAAATCCCGAGTAAAAAGTTTAATTGTATATCATTATTTCATCTTAGGTCTACTGAAAAAAATTAGATTCATCAATTGTCTCTCTAATACGTGATCAAAATTTGCATTTAAAAATAGTGTCTTTTTAGAAAAATTTAAATTTTGTAACAAAAGCAATTAAAATATTTTGTAAAACATTTATTTGAATAAAACATCAAATAGTGTCATTTATTGACTAGTTTAGGACATTTATAGTCATGGGCCAAAGGAGATACCCTCCCCTCCCACAGGAGGCCCCTACGCCCCTCCCCCAATCTCCCTAGATTGGGGGAGGGGCTTTTTTTTTTTTTTTTTTTTGAATAAAATGAATAAATAATGCAAAAACATACAATTTAATTTTAATTTTGAAAAAAAAAAAATTTTCATTATTTCAAATTGGTGACTTAAAACCTCCTTTTATATAAAAAACAAACATAAGTTTTGTTTTGTTCTTTTTAAAGGTATTTACTTGTTTGTATTTTTTTAAAGAATTACTTTTAATTTTATAGTTTTTATATTATTTTGTTAGGTAATAAATAATAAAAATAATTAATATGGAGAAATGTGACATTGGAAAAAGTCTTAACATTCATTGCCACAAAACTGGATTTTCAAGAAAACAAGGTTTTGTTCAATTTAAAGATCTTCCTTGTGAAAAACAAGAAGAAATAATATGGCGAGCAAATTTAAAGGAAAAATATAGTTCAATAAGAATTATATGTTGTTATCATGAGCAACTCTATGGAAAATATTTTGAGAGAAAAATTACAAAGTGTTGCAATCCTTTTGGAACACACAAGGAAAGTAAAAAAATTGCTATAAAAGGTAATCTTACCTTATTTACAACAGAATTGATATGGAAACTAAAAGAAAACAATTTATTATTTATAAAATATTTGAGAATTTCAGTTATTTTAACCACGTAAAACTAAATTTGTTTTTTAGGTAATATAAAGATTTCCATAGACATGGCAAACTATTTGCAAAAAAATAATGTTTATGTAACCCCAGGTTGGAAATTCTGCAGTAAATGTTACAAAAACGCAATAGAAACTGATGAAGATTTAAATTCACAGGAGGAATGGGAATCCAAAAGTGAGAAAAAAATTAAGTTAGATACCACTATAGAATTGCTTGGAATTTCACCAGTCAAACTAAAAAGTCTTCCAAAACACAGCAAATTGCCTGTAGCAAAACAAAAGTTTGAGAACACTATTGACAGAGTTGCAGAAATGGTCTCATTAGCATATAATATTAAAGAAACTTTTTTAACAACAGAAATGAAAAGCCCCATTTTAAACAACAACATTAACAATGACCATGATCTAGACATTTTAATGTATGAAATAAAAAATAAAATTTCAGAGACTGACTCTTATTGCCATAAGGTGCAAATGTTAACACTCGCACCAAAATCATGGACACATAAAAAGATATCAAGCTACTTTGAAGTGTCTGAGTATGAAGTGTCGAACAGCAAGAAAAGTTAAAAATGAGAATGGAATTCTATCATTACCCGGAAAAAAAACTGGAAACCCACTTTCACCAGAAACAGTTAATTTAGTGATTAACTTTTATCAAAGTGATGAATTTTCAAGAATGATGCCAGGAAAAAAAGATTATGTAAGTATTAAGAAAAACCAACATGTTCAAAAAAGATTATTGCTACTCAATCTTAATGAATTACATGTTGCATTTAAAAAAGACTACCCTAACGTCAAAGTCAGTTTGTCAAAATTTTGTACTCTTAAACCTAAATGGTGTATTACAACTAATGTGTCAGGTACCCACCATCACCAAAATACAAAATTTCATACATCACCAAAATACAAAATTTCTCATTGATGCCATTAGGTGGAATAAAAGTTATAAAGATTTCATGGCATTGATCGTTTGCTCTATTGAAAATGCAGAATGTATGTTGCATCGATGTAACCAATGCCCTGGTATTGAAGTGTTAAAAAGTTTTTTAGTGCAGGAGTTTATGGACCATGAGCATGAAGAAGATGTAGTATTTAAGCAATGGCAGAGTACCGATCGTACAACACTACTTTCACAGTCATTGCCACTAGATGAATTTAATGATTTATTATGTGACAGCATTGACAAACTTACCACTCATTCATATATTGCAAAAACACAAAGTAGATACTTAAAAAACTGTAAAGAAAATCTTAACCAAAACGAATGCTTAATTTTAGGAGATTTTGCTGAAAACTATCAATATGTTGTTCAGGATGAGGTTCAAAGTTATCACTGGAGCAAAAGTCAATGCTCACTTTATACAATTGTACTTTATTTTATAGAGAACAAACTTCTCAAACATAAATCTTTTTGTTACCTTTCAGAAGATGTTGATCATGACACAAGATTTATTTACAAGACTCAGGAAGATATAACTAGATATATCAAAGAAGATCTACCTGATGTATCAAGTGTGAAATACTTTTCCGATGGTTGTGCAGCACAATTTAAAAATTTTAAAAATTTTATCAATCTTTGTCATCACGGTAAAGACTTTGATTTAAATGCTGAATGGGTATTTTTGCTACCAGTCATGGTAAATCCCCCTGTGATGGTATTGGTGGGACTGTTAAAAGAGTAGTATGTCAAGAAAGTCTAAAACAAATAACTACTGGGCAGATTTTAGATGTTAATTTAATGTAATCATTTTGTAAAGCCAAGATAAATGGAATTTATTTTAAGTTATTTTCAAAAGAAGAAATTGATCAAACACGAGCACAATTAGAAAAAAGATATTTAGGTGGAAGAACAGTTCCTGGCACAAGGATGTATCATCATTTTATTCCAATTGCTCCAAACACTATAAGTTATAAAAAAATAAGTACTGATGCATGCACTGAAATATTTGATATCATTCCAAAAAGCAAACATTATGTAGATATTTTATTAAATATTAAAAAAATGGATTATATTGCATGTTTTTATGATGGATTTTGGTGGGTAGGGATTGCTGAAGATGTAAGTGAGCTTGATATAAAAGTCAGATTCATGCATCCACATGAACCAGGTAAAAACTTCTTTTGGCCAATGAGAACTGATAACTGATGAGTGTTGGGTGCTCAATTCTGAAGTTATATGCCTAATTTCTACACCGCGAACAATATCAGGTCGTACATACAACATATCTGATTTAGATTTAAAGAATATAAACTGTTGGTTACAAAAAAAAAAAAATTATGTTTAAAATAATTTTGTTTTTATTTTATTTACCTATTTTGCATTTAAAATGTCTTTTATTTTTTTCAAATTCTTGAATTGTAGGCTGAGAAGGAGGGGTAGGGGTTTAAATAAATCACAAATCACTCCCATCTTATTATGTCAATGATTATATTAGTCTAAAACTACATAAAGATATTGATTGTCAAAATGTTTTAAAAACGTTTTAATATCTTTGGTTTTAAAATTTATGACTTAAAATCGTAAAAAGATCTTTGAAATAAGAGGTAAGTATTTATCGATTTGAAGTAACGCAAATAAACTGTTTCTCAAACTTAAACTGAAAAAATATGTTTTTAAAATGTATTTTAACAATAAACTATTATTTATTCATTTTATGTAAAAAAAAAAATCAAAAAAATCTAGGGAGATGGGGGGGGGGCGGCGTGGGGGCCTCCTGTGGTAGGGGAAGGCGTCTTCCTTGGCCCATGACTATAAATATCCTAAATTAGTCAATAAATAACACTATTTGATGTTTTATTCAAATAAATGTTTTACAAAATATTTTAATTGCTTTTGTTACAAAATTTAAATTTTTCTAAAAAGACACCATTTTTAAATGCAAATTTTGATCATGTATTAGAGAGATAATTGATGAATCTAATTTTTTTCAGTAGACCTAAGATGAAATAATGATATACAATTAAACTTTTTACTCGGGATTTTGGGCCACAGTCTTTATTTTACCTCCAAAAATCACTAATTTACAAGTCAATAATTTTGAACAAAATTGGACAAATGAGGCATTTCTTGAGATAATCGCGTCTTGAGGGTGCTTTTTTTGGATTCCTCAAGTTAAATCTATTAGAGTACCAAATTTTAGGAAACTTCCCCAAGCCATTATGAAGATACTGTATGTCAAAGTTGCTTTGTAGTCGCTTCAGAAAATCACTAAAATGCTGAGTCAGCATTATTTCAAGTGACGATATCTCTGGAATCCATTGGTATTTTTAACTAAAATTTTTGCAGTTATTATTTTTTTGATATGGACTGCAAGTGGTGTAAAAATAAACAAATTCTGAGACGTTAGGGTGTCGAAAATTATTTTTTTTGGATGATTTCATATATTTTTACCCAACTATAGTTTATAAATTACTATGAGTATCAATCCTTGTACTGAATGGTTGAACTTTGGTAGAAAGAATTTAGGAAGCAGAAGCAATTTATATGGGCTGGATAAGTTTGTTTGTTGCTAGCATTTGGCACATTTTGTTTGGATGATTTTTCATTTTGAGAACCTTTTTTTCAAAAAACAGTTGGCAGTTTTGTAAAAGTTTTTGCCTCCCCCTCCCCATATTTTATTTCTTATTTATCTCCCCTGAGTTTGAGCTATTGAACTTTAGAATGAGTTTTTCTTTGTGTAAAAATGTTTGCACATTTTTTATAAATGACAAATTTTTTATAAATGACAAAACAACTTTTTAAACATGTTTTTTTACGAAAGTTAAGTTATTACATACTAAATTGTTTTTTATTTGTTAATATTTTGTTTCAATAATTAAAATTGAAAATTAAAAGCAAAGATTTATTTGAAAAAATTGCCTAGTTTTTTATTTTTATTTTCACATTTTTATATTATTTTTCATAAAAAAATTACTTTCTTGTTAAAATCTAAAAGTATTATTATTATACAAAAATTCTAAACTTTTTTAAAATTTTCTCTTTTATAACTACTGGATGTCACTTTTTATAGTTTTATAATTTTATATTGTTATGAACTTTTAAGAAATGTATGAATCAAAGTTATTTTTTATAAGTTTTAATCATTTTAATCAAAACTATTTTTATTTTAGATTTCAGTTTTGACAGGAAAACAAAAGAAAAAATTAAAGAATATTGTTTCAGTTTCACCTACTTCCGAAAAAGAAATTGATGATGAATCTGCAGCTTTATTTGAAAAAGCAAAAGCTAAGCTAGAAGCTAAATCAAGGCTTTACGAAAAAATGCATTCTGGTGAAATGGAAGACTTAGAAAACATATATGGTGAAACAACGTTTCTTGTTGATTTTCATAAAAAATCTGAGGATGAAAAAAATATAGATGAAAATAAAAATGGAAAAAAAAAGTTATTTGAAACAAAAGGATCTTATGCATTGTTTGAAGCTGATGAAGAAAATCGTGAAAGATTAAGAGAAAAATGGGCTCGTGAGCAGCAGGAAATTTTAGACGGACCTGTTCATTATGAAAATATTAAATTTGATGAAGTTCGTAATTTAGGAACTGGGTATTTTGCTTTTTCAAAAGACGAACAAATCCGAAAAGAGCAGTTAGAAGAATTAAATAAATTAAGGGAAAATACTAAAAACATTCAGAATAAAAAAGAAATACTAAATAACAAACGAAAAGCTTTATTAGAAGATAGACTAGCAAAAGTTAGACAAAAGAAGTTAGGAAAAATCGATATAGAAACAAATATTGATCAAAGTGAATCTGATAATAAAAAACTTACTTTAGATCATTCAGAAACCAGTTTTTCTGATGAGTCAAAATCAAATGAGTTAGAATCAAATACAGCAGATATAAATACTTTTATTCAAGAGTGTAGGAAACAGACAAAAATGACTAGGGAATGGGATAAAGGAAAACATGAAGCATATGTTGAACAAGCATTTGTAAAGCCTTCAATATCTTATGAAAAAATAATCCATGCTAGAAGACAAGACAGAAATGAGGATTTTGCACCACCTAATTTTTATTAATTTTATTTAATTATATTCAACAATTATTTTTTTAATTTTTTTCATTTATTTTTGAAATTGTTTATATTATATCAGCTAATTTAACAAAAGTTATGGAATATGCATGTTATAAAAATAATGTCTTGAATAAATCTGTAAAAAGTTTTTCTTGTTTATTTTGTTACTTTTTTACCTTGGTGTCATTTTGTTATTTTAATTTATATTGTTAAACATTTTTTTGTTCATGTTTTAAATAGATAAGTACTAGTCAAATCTAGGTTGATTAAGTTGAGAAGTTGATTTAGCAAAAGTTTTAGCAACAAGATGTTAAGTATTAACATACTGACATTACGTAAATTATGAATGATTTATTTGATGTACGAAATATTTAGCACAGTATAACAATCTGTAATGTTATAATGTATGGCATATTATAATGCAACCTGTGATATGGTATAATATAGTGTTATCTCTAGGTATATAGATATTATGGTTGAACCAGGGTGAATAAAATCTGAATACTATCACTTTAATATTAACATTTTAATATTTCCACTATTACTTTTCTGCTTTTTCAGGTTTAATCTTTACTCTGAAGTTAACTCTAGTAAACCAAACTGTGTAGAAGCAACATAAAAGTTTTTCATATGCCCATATATACACTTATCTTGTTTTTGCCCATATATACACTTATCTTGTCATATGCCCATATATACACTTATCTTGTTTTTGTGAAGCGTTTTTCATCAGTTTTAACAATATTTAGGAGTTATTGTTTTGTACAATGATATCTTAGAAAACCTGTTATCGCAATAAAATCGAGTTATCTTATTTGCGGATGAAGCCGTCGAATTGTATTATTAATACAGTGGCATTATTAAAGGCAGGCAACATTTTCGAAAGTTTTTTTTTTTTTTTAAAAAAAAACAACGTTTTTCAAAAATAATAAAAGAAAAAAAAGTAATAAATAAACAGACATAAATATCCTATTTAATGATTGTTAACAAATGGATTTATACAAATCATTAATAATTATTAACAATTTGTATTTGTTTTTATTTGGACAATCAATTGCAACACTCTTTTGAACATTATTTCCAGATGAAAATCCATCAGATCATCAGTTTCAGTTTCCATATATATTTTATTTATATATATATATATATATATTCTTTTATGTGTATATATATATATATATATATATATATATATATATATATATATATATATATATATATATATATATATATATATTATATATATATTATATATATATATATATATATATATATTATATATATATTATATATATATTATAGAAAACTATATATATAAAAATATATATATATATATATAAATATTATAAAAAACTTGCAAAAGTTCATCAAGCTACAGCACAGGAGCATGGGGTTGAAAAAAAGTCATAACCCTAATCGATACTTATGTCAAAATCAATTTTTCAATGGTGTGGTGAACTTTTTTCGAAAGATATGCAAATAATAGTTCATTTTGTACTTTTTAGGTAAAAGTTCATCAAACTATAGTACAGGAGCATGGGGTTGAAAAAAAGTCATAACCCTAATATATATATATATATACATATATATATATATATATATATATATATATATATATATATATATATATATATATATATATATATATATATATATATATATATATATATATATATATATATATATATATAAAAACAACTGTTTAAGCTTATCCCCTATAGGTTTTATTATCTATATAAATAAATGCAAATAATTTATTTTATATTACTTATTTTACATTACTCCCAAGATTTTTAGTCTCTTTTTTGTACAATACTTTTGTTTAATAGGTAGATTACTTGGTTACTGGTCCAATACTTTCAATTTTAGCTTTTCTTTTGCACTTGAGGTCTGTATGAACCATTCTTGGGGTAACTGGACCCATCATTCCCAATAATTCAATTTCTACCCATCATTCCCAACAAGTGTGGAGTTTGACAAAGAATAAATTATAGCAAAAACATTTGCTAAAAAATATAAGCTTTTTTGTACTAAAAAACGGCAAAACTTTTAAATTTAAATTTAATAGTTCAGTAAAGTAAGGATTGACAGATCTGTTTTGAAATAAATCTTGTGCAGACCTGTCAATCTTTAGTTTACTCAACTACGAAATTTAAATTAAAGTTTTTTTTGCTTTTTTAGTACAAAAAAGATTATACTTTTTAACAAATATTTTGGCTATATTTCATTTCCTATTTTTAGTCTTTACAACGAATTATGGTATTTAACAATGCAAGTTATAATTATGTAGCATTGTTATTGTTATGTTGCAATAAGATTATTAAACAGTGTTCAAGCTACAAGAAATAAAAGGAAGAGCTGTGATTCAGTTTTCTAAGTAGACACGATAAAGGCGCTTCCTCCTTAGGGAGGTGAAAAACATATTAAAAAAAGTTATTTGTATGTGTGAACGAAATTAAATGATAAAATTAATAGATTTTTAAAGAAATTTTTTATTTTTACTAACTTATTCAAACTTTGATTAGTGTTATCTTAAATGGTATATCTTTGGAATGCCAAAATGTTTTTTAACAAGTTTTTGAATTTATCAATAAATATTGATTATTTTTGAAGATGGTTTTTACAAATAAATAGTTGGAGCCACGGGAAAGAAAAAAACTTGCTCTGATTCCCTTTGAAAATAATTAGTTCTTTTCATAATTTTGTCTGTATACTAGTCCTATACACCTTGTCACTAAAATTTTTAAAGTAATCAACTTTTCAACCCAATTTCTAGATTTGACTACTGTTCATATTTTGATTATGTTTTTAGGTTTGAAATAACTAGTTAAAGAATATAAAATATAAATAATATAAGAATATAAGAAATTAATAGTTTAAGAATTATTTGTTTATGTTGAATATTCACACTATACTTACAAATGATTTTTATTTTTAACTATTGTTAAAAAAATTAGTATTCGAAGATAATTATAAGTATATTTAAAATCCATTATTATTGTATATTTTATATGGTTCCTAATTATATGCTTGGTCAAATTTTTTTATTATTCTTTTTATAGTAGTTTTTAATATAATTTTTTTTTTACATAAATTGAATTTTATAGTATTTTTAGTTATTTACATAGTTATTTATATATTCTCAAAATGCCCTCCCTCTTCCTGGATGCACTTTTTTAACCTCTTAGGAAAATCATCCACAGCTTTAGCAATTGTTTCCATTGGGATTTCTTTCCAGGCTTTAATCAGGTCTTTTTTTAACTCTTTAATCGATTGATGGGGTTTCATGCAAGCTTTTGTCTCTAGAATACTCCAAAGCGAGTAGTCCAAGGGGTTCAAGTCTGGTGAGTTTGATGAGCATTCTCCAATCTGTCTCTGAGAGCTGATGTCAACTTTAATAAAATCGAGAAAGTTCTCTTCCAGCCAAGTTTGAGTCTGTATAGCTTTGTGAGAGGGTGCACCGTCCTGTTGAAACGTCCATTCTTCATCTCCAAAATGCTGCTGGGTCCAAGGCAAAAGTTTTTCTTCAAGCATCGCTCGATATTCAGCACCACAAACTTTGACTCCATCTGGAACAAAGAAGAAAGGAATTTTACCATTGTGGGTGATTCCTGCCCAGACTATCACTTGCTGCGGCTTCTGTTGATGGGAAATGATTATTTTTTCGAGTGACAGGGGTTCCTTAGACCAACTTCTGTCATTTTGATTGTTATGAGCTTGCTCAACATTGAACCATTTCTCATCAGAAAACAGAATTTTTCGGTGTTGGGCAGCAACAAAACGTTTCAGAAGCTTCCTGCATTGGATTAAACGTTTTCGTTTCATTTTCTGTAAGTAATTGAGCTGTAACATGTTTCCTGCCATTTAATCTGGCTCCTTTCAGAATATTTCGGACTGATCCTTCAGAAATTCCAACAGCTTTGGCCATTTTTCTTGTTGAGTTCTTCTGTGTTCGTGAGTTTCTTTTGATTCAACCTAATATCTTATTCCGGTTAGCTGGAGTGTTGGCAGTCGAGGACGTCCACTTCTCATCTGTCTTTATGGCTCCCAGTTTCTTGATATCGCTTATTGATTTTAGATACAGTTTGGTGATGTTTGATGTTTAGAAGTTGGACAATTTCTTTCTCTCTCTCTTCCTTGCTCAAATAGACAAATAATAGCGGGTCTGAATTCAGACATTTTTCCTAAAAAACAATACAAACATTTTTTACAAATAGGGTTACATTATGTAAAATCTGAAAAACTGCATAGGGTGCGTAAAAAGTTTGTCTACCCTGTTAAAATGTTATAGAAAAATGGCCCCAAACTTTTTACACACCCTGTATTTTTACATTTTACTTCATTATAAACGTTTTAGTTTGTTTTATTAATGTTTTTATAAATTTTAGACCATAATAGATGCTGTATTGAATTCTCCTTAATTGTTTGAAGTTTTTTGAATTTTTCTTTAAATTGGCCGAAAAGATTTTAAGAGACTTCAACTTCAATTTTAAGAGACTTCAACTTCAATTTGATTCTGCAAACTAAATTTTTTTGAACTGTTTTATTGTTTATTTGAAATAACATTTAACTAGCCAAACACAGTAGGGATAATAGGGTTTAAACTTTAGATCTTTTATTCATAATTTAGATAAAATTGATAAATAATTTAATTATTTTATTTAGTTAGGTTTACTAAAATATGTAGATGAATTTATGTTATGAGTACTGCTTATGTTATGAGTCTTGCTTATGTTTACTTCGAAGTTTGAGTTATTATCATAAGTTTTCTTCTTATTTTTTAGTTTTGATTTAAATTTTTAAAAAATACCTGAAAATATTTTACAATTAGTTTAAAAAAAAAATGTTATTGGTTTAATATATTAATATATGATTACAGTTAATGTCATCAAGACAGATAATGTTATTACAAAATGTTAGTAATATAAGATCCTAAAAGATGTTTACAGTTAGCATTAACTAGTGATAAATTGACTTAAAAATTTGTTATAGGGGAGACCGGGGCACATTGACCCACTTTTTTTTCCTTGATCTATAACTTTTTAGCTTTTTGTTTTTTAATTTTTTTTTTTTGGAAAAAGGTTGGCTAGTCCCTAGACTATCCGGAAAAACATTAATAAAAGTTCATAATAGCTTTTCAATACATTTAAAACTGTTTTTGTTAGGTCATGTCGGATGGGCCAACCTACCCTGTTATCGGGGTAGGTTGGCCCAAGGAATGGGGCAGGTTGGCCCACATACAACTTATGGCAGACTTTGAAGTGAGAAAACACTCATTAAGCAAAAACAACTTTATAACTTGATAAAACAAAATTGAAACAACTTTAAAACAATAAACTACAAAAAAATGAAGTAAAAACAAAATATAACAATAACATTTTATTTAACAACAGTATAAACATTTATAATCTAACCCCTTTGCATCTTTTTCTACACAATTCACATGGGCCCAACACTTACAGCTTGAACGCTGTATCCACACAGCACCTGGAAGGCTGTTTGAGAACAGTTTGAAGCAACTAAGACACAAGACATCTTCCTCATTATCATCTTTGTTTTTCTTGTTGCATTTTTCTTTTACAGGTTGACTGGCAAAAATCTTGCTTGTTTTAGAGTTACTTGGACCAGCTTCTTTAATAGAAAATAGTTTTTTATTTTTTGAGCCCTTCTGTTTTTTTTTCTTTTGCTGCTTTCTATTCCTGTTGCAAGGCTTTTTTAACTGGTGTATCAGTTAATATAGCAGAAATTTGTTTCCGATTTCTGAGCTTATTTAGATTGTTTTTTCTAGGCTGAGCTTTTTCAAAAGGCCTCACTACTTCAGGAGATGGTATGAGTGAAGAGTTTGGAGTAGCACCTGGTGTGCTGTCTAATTTGGAGTAGCACCTGGATGTACTGGAAAATGGGATGCGATGGAGTACCACCTGATGTGCTGGAAAATTTCCTTTCTTAGATTTTGATTCATTTGAATTAAATTTTTCAAGTTTTTTTTGTTTACAATCCACAGATGAAACTTTGTTGCTAGGTGTTTGTTTACAATTCACAGCTAAAACTTCATTTCTGGGTGTTTGTTTAGTGATGCTAAAATCCACAGACGACATTTTAGTGCTAGAGTCTAATCTCTCTGTTAAATATGATGGCAGAAAATCACTTTCTGAAAAAATATCTCTGTTAAATGGATAAATACCTGTTGCTTGGAAACTACTTACTATGTTCCTTGGAGTTATAGCATTAGGAAGTACTGTTTTTATTATACCAGGTATGTCATAGATAGTCACAGGTTGTTTGTTTACAGTAACCCATGCATCACATGCTGAGTTCACAAACTTTTAAAAAAACCATAAACACTTCTATCCATAAACCATAAACATAAAAACTTCTATCTAATGGTTGTAATTTATGACTACAGTGTGCTGGAAAAGATAAAAGTGTGATACCATTTTCTTTACAAAAATCAAGTACTGCTGCATCAAGATGAGAGCTGTTGTTGTCAATTAATACCGGACAAGGGCGATCATTGTAACAACGTGCTTGGATAGAAAAATGTTTGAAATACTTAAGAAAATTTGTCTCTGTCATCCGTCCTGAAGAATGTGCTAATCCATCGCATTCTATTGGTCCATCATGAATAAAGTGAGATTTAAAATTATCTCAGGAAATATAAAATATGGAGGTATGCTATTGCCAATCGCACTAACCGCCGAAGCCATAGTCAATAATGCTCCTCTTTCTGCTGATGTTACTTGACCTATCTGGCGAAAGCCTCTACGTGCAACAACACGATCAGGCCACTGCACTGTTGTGATTCCAGTTTCATCAATGTTTCAAATGTCTGAAGCACTTAATTTTAACCTAGTCAAAACATTATTTAAGTTGTCAAAAAATAAATTTACATTATGTTTATTAAAACTTGTGCACCAAGCTGAACTTGTTGCTTGAGGAGAGCGAATAGAAAGCTTTGGATGCCTTTTCAAGAATCCGGAGAACCAATCACTACTAGCAGATTGAAGTTCTATCCATGAATGAGGAATTTTCCTGCTACAAACAGCAGCATATGTATAAGCAAACCGTCGAACTTCTTTAGGAGAAAGACCAAAGTAAATATCACTTGCTTTCATTAGGTATTCTTCAAGCAAAACTTCCTGCTCAGGTTCAAATACCTAAAGAAACATAAAATCTATATTACCATTAGACATAAACATTAAAATCATATTAGGTATCTGTCCCAGTCTCTAAAAAAATTCAAAGTTTTAAATATATAAAAGCAGTGTTTTATATTGAAGTATATTATTAAATGTTTAAATAAGTTACAGCACTAAATTATATTCAAATTAGTTAGAGAAAACAGAAATACCTGAAATCTTTTGGCATAGCCAAACTTGTCCCAGGTTTTCTTATCTAATTTAGGTGATAGTAAATCTCTCCCTATAGCTGTGTTATCAGGTATATGTTCTGCATTAGGCTTATGTACTGTTGCGGTAACATCAAACTCAAGTGTGTTATCATTGTTAGAATTTGAAAGAATCACTTGGCAATCAAGTTCTACTTCAGTTTGAACCGAAGCATTAGATATAGATGGCAACCTTTTGGATATGCAATACCTTCCTTGAATCTTACGTGGTATATTAAATTCTCTACTAACTGCTCTAATTGATCTTTTATACTTTTTAACTTGTATCACTGAAAATAACATTGTTTCTTCTGACACTTTTCCATGTTGTGACTTGCAAATATAATTTCGTACCATTTTTAAGTAGGTCTAAAAAAAATATGCAAAAACCAAAAGTACATTACTTTATTACATGTTTTATATTTAACTATTTCTTTTTTATTTAATTATTTATATACCTGCATACTTATATATTTAAAAATTATATTTTATATTTTTCTTTTTTAAAATACTTATTTACTTTTAATCATTAATAATTTACATAACTCATGTCATATTAAATTTATATATCATATATAAATTTAGATTTTAAGCATGAAAAGTTAAGTGTATTATATATAATATATAAGTAGTATTATAAGTTAAATAATCTATATAATAATAATATATATAGTAATATATAAATATATACAATATTTAAGTTTAGACATATGTAAATCTAAGTTAAAGTTACATTTTATAATAAGATTATTTATCCAAATTTAAATATTATGTATACAAGTGATATTTTCTTATTATCGACGTATAAAACCCAAAAAAAACATATAAAACAAATGCCAATTTGTTTATTAGGCTTATTTCTGATCTAATATTTTACAAGTTTTAAATTTTTTATAACAAAACAGTTTTTCTATCACATATTTACCCAAACTATTTTAAAAAACTACGGGGCAAGTTAGCCACATGGCCAATGTGCCCCGGTTGCATCATGCCAATCTGCCCCATTGTCATTTTTAGAGTATGAACAACTTTCTCCTTAAACCATCAACTAATTTTGAGGAACATTATATATTAAAATAATCCTTACACTATAAGCTTTAAATATGGCACTTGAATAATGCTGTACTGTCAAACATCAGTGAGTATAAACACGTTAAACAAGTTTTTCAAGTTTTACTTTGATGTATCAAAAATTGTTAAAACATACTCAAATATGGTCCAATAAATATGATTTTTTTTTGAAAAAAGGATTGAGTTACTACCAACCTTCACTTAGATTTCCAGCTTGTTAAAGCATCTAGCCTGTGAATAAACTTGAATGGGCCAACCTATCCCATGGGCCAATGTGCCCCGATCTCCCCTACTGATATAAATATTTCAGTGTAGTTTGTTTTAAAAGTTTCAAATATTTACTTTCTAATCAATAAACTATTATCATTATAAACATGAGAATTGAAAATTATAAACATGTCATTATAAACATGAGAATAGAAAAGTATTGTTACAAGTTAGTTAATAAGGCTGAATATTACTACCTTTTAACATTTAATCATATCAAATGTTAGTAATTCTTTTGAATTAAATTATATAAAGTTTAAATTAAGATTTTTATATTTAATATTAATCTAATATTTTGATTTTTTATAACAAAATGGTTTTCACTTTAATGTAGAAAATGAAATCATCTTCATAGTTAAATTTAGATCTAATTTATATTTAGAATGAATTTGCTAATGAACATCAATATGTTATAGAAAAGTGTGGAACTTTCAAGTTTCAAAAATAATTTGTTCATAGTTAAATGTTTACAGCTAGCATGCATTTTATAAAATATGTAATCTGGTTCTTAATATCTCTTAGATATTTTAAGAAATATGAATATAAGAAATATGGATTGGGATTCCTTTGTTTTAAGTTTAATTACAGTATTTTATGGTTTGTTTTTGAGAAGTTCTGTATCATTGAATTCTTATTCTGGAGCTGGTAAACCACCGATGTTTGGAGATTATGAGGCTCAAAGGCATTGGATGGAAATCACTTATAATTTACCAACTGCAGAATGGTAGTTTGTTATGCCTTGAAAATTTCATGTTTTTAAAAAAGTTCATTAACATGATGTTATTTGTTTAAAATAGGTACTGGCAGACTGAGTCTAATGATTTGATGTATTGGGGTCTTGATTATCCACCATTGACTGCATACCACAGTAAGCTTTGTGGAATAATGTAAGTAATTATTTTTTATTTCATCTTTTAATAATTGGTCAATAAAATTTGAATAAGTAAGAAAAGCAAAATTCAGATATTTTTATATACTAAATAAATATTAAATTTTAATTTAGAGCAAATTTTCTTAATCCTCAGTGGGTTGCATTAAATGTTTCAAGAGGATTTGAAAGTTATCATCATAAAGTGTTTATGAGATATACAGGTTTTTTATAGTTTATTTTTTTACCAAAATTTTTATTAAATTCATAAATAATTAAAAAATTCCTTATGTATGACAAGTTTCTCAACGATGGAAACTTACCATTATAGCATATACGATGGAAACTTACCATTATAGCATATACGATGGAAACTTTGCATTATAGCATATATGATGGAAATTTAGCATTAAAATTCATTGTATTATTTTAATAATGCAATGAATTTTAAATTACTTAGGTTTAAAACAATGATTTAGAAAGACTTTTTATAGTTTACTCAAGCATGCCAACTTGAACTTTTTTTAGTATGTGTTATTTTTATTAGTTGTGTGTGTAGAATGTATTTTTTTTTTCAGTTTTATTTGTTGATTTACTTATATACATTCCAAGTATTTTATACTTCTACTCTGTCACACTAAAAACTGCAACAAAAACAAAAAAGGTTAGCACTTTTTAGTTTAAATACTATTTTAAATAGATACGAATGATATTTAATTAGATAAAATATGAATGATATATTATAAGAGCAATTTTGAAAAAGTCACTCTTATGAAAAGTTTTTTTAAAAAAGTCATGAAAAAGTGAAAATCGTGAAATGTTATTTAAAAAAATATCACAAAAGAAAACAACTGACTTAAAAAATTTTTCAAACAAAGTATTTTTATTTATTCACATTATACATATTTTATTTTTCAAAAAAAAACTGCCCTATATTATAGAGCATAATTTGACATGATCATGACATAAATAAAGAAATGGGCGCAGTACAAAATAATTAATTTTTGTTTATTCAAATCAAATTCAAAGAGGGTTGTAAACTAAGCAATAAAAATTTGGTCCCAAGCTCTTTACTTAATGGTATATAAATTTAGGATCTTTAAGGAAATAAGTATTATTAAGAAATATGTATTATAAAATCTTCATTTGCAAAAAGTGACTTGTGTCATTTTTTAATTAAAAAAACAATTTTTAGCAAAATTATAAAATTCTTATAAAAGTGATAAAATATCCATCTTGATAAAATTAAACATTTTCAACACTAACCAAATTTTAAGAAAGAATAATGTAAGGCTCCTTAGCCATTGTAAAGAGAACCTAGAAAATAAAAAATTTTTATTATATATACTTATAAGTTATGACTTATATAAGCTTATAAGTTTTGATAATAATCTTTTACTTATTACTAAATTATTAATAAAATTAATAAATGATTAATAATTATTTGTAAATTATTAATAAAAATTATTTATTATATTAAAATATTAGTAAAAATTTATTAAAGTAATCAGAAAGTTGTCAGAAAAAAAAACTTTTTACCTCTGACAGAAAGATTAAAAAGGACATTTTCCAGAAGTTGGAAAACCTACAAAAGAGAAATTGGTAACTTTAATTTTAGGTTTATTTTATAACTGTTTGATGAACTAAGTAAAAATTTGTTATGTGAAAAATCAGCAAGGATTTCCTTAAAATTAAAGAGTGTTAAAATTTATTTAATTGCAGAGAAAAAAAGATTGGGAAAAGACTCAAGTTGCAATCAAAAGACTATAAAAAGCCATTAGAATTGAATACTAAGAAAAAAAGGTATTCTGCAGTTTGAAAGATGGGTATAGTAAATAAGAATTTTTAAACCTGCTGAATAGATTGCAAATAAAATTTTTTGGTTCCCATGTTCTTAATGGTACCTAAAAATTTATTAGTTGTGACAACTACAAGAACAGGTCATAATAGAGGCAATACCTATTTAAAGAAATTTTAGAGTGTTATTTGTTTAAAGAATGTTAGAGTGTATTGTTCACACAAATAATGTATGCTTTTGTTGTATAAATGACGGACTCAGTTACCAGACAACCTCAAAAAGAGAGTGGAGCAAAGGAGAAGCATACCTACCCTTTTGTTTTGGGAAAGCAATGATGGATTGAAGGGAGACCTTCTAAATCTATTATTGATTATAAAAAGTGTGTGAGACCTTGCAAAAATCTTATTACAAACATTCCTTTTCAGCCTAAAAAAGACTGAACGAGACTTTTGCTGCTCTCAAAAACTGAGAAATTTATTAACATATTTAAAATTAAATGCAGCCATATTGACTTTAAATGCAGCCATATTGAGTTTGGGAAGTTGAACCCTTTTTCTTCTGCCAAGTGAACATTAGATTATGCAACCATGCCAAAATTTCATGATTGTAGCCCATTTAGAATTTTAAACTTATTACTTAAACTAAAAGATACGTCGTAAACACTAATGAAAACAAAAAGATATGTCGTAAACACTAATGAAAACTAAAAAGATATGTCATAAACACTGATGAAAACTAAAAAGATATGCTGTAAACACTAATGAAAACTTCTTTCTATTAACTAATAAATAATTTAACTTTTAAGAAGAAATGATTAAACGTATTTATGTATTTGCATATGGAATCCAATACAAAAGTTTTTTGGTTGACCAAACAAAAAAAATTGTTTTCTTTATCATGATTAATTAGTTCATTAAATATTATGAAAAGTGTTATTATTATACTTAAATTTCATTTTCTGACATCAATTAAAAATTAAAAAAGGTTTTTAACTTTTGAATGATCTTGCTTGTGAATGACGACGAATTTTTACACATAAAATTCGTCAACTTAATTCATTTACTCCTCGTGCATACTAATTGCGCTTTTTCTTATCTAGCGTGACACTTTAAATCTGAGACTGATTTAATTTTTTTTTACGTTGATCTTATGAACCTTTGAAAATTTCACTTCAAAAGTCCATTTGTATTTACCAGAAAAAACTTATACTAGTTGTTGAATTTTTTTAATTTATTTAATGTATTTAGAACAAGTTGCTGTCATGATACATATTGTGGCATTGTATTTGAAACAACTACAAGTTGTTGCTATGATACATATGTTAAAATGATACAGAAAATTAGAAAACATTTGTTTTCAATTTTAATTTTAAATAAAATGAAGAAAATAAATTTATTGCTTCAATCATTTAAAAACAATTACTTTTAATTCTTTGTACAAAAAATGTTTTGAAGAATTTTTTTTTTTGCCTATTTCCTATTCTTTTTTTTTAATTATTTTAGTTTTTTATAAGTGCATTAGTATTGACATATCCAGGACTAATTTTAATTGACCATGGTCATTTTCAGTATCTTTTCACTTTTTGATAAGTCTGTGTTAATTTTTCAATGAAAATTTTTTTGTTTTTTTGTTTGCACAATAATAAAAAAATTTCTTGACATAGCATAGATATAATTGCGTGAGTCTTGGTTTTGCATGTTTTGCAGTTGTAGCACTTTTTAAAGATCGTTATGAATTAGGTGCATCTATTTTTGTCCTTGCTTTAAATTATAAACAAATGGAATTATATCATGCACTTCCTTTTTTTTTCTATTTGCTTGGAATTTGCTTCCATCAATTTTTATGGTAAGCTTCATCTGATTGATGTTATAATATCAAGTTCATCACTTAAAAGTTTTTTAAACAATTAAAATTTTTAATACTTTATTATATACTATATATATATATGTTATAAATTTCTTTTTTAGGATAAATAAAGTTTTAAAACTAGCTTCCATTGGCCTGACAGTAGTAGTGACATTTATACTTTGGTAAGTGCTTACTTAACTTTGGTAAGTGCAGTCTTTTTTCTTTTTAAATGAATAAATACAAGATTTATTGAACAAATTTCTTGATAAGTTGTTTAATGTTAGAAGAATATAATAAATTTTTATTTTTAAATTTATTTTATTAAATTTTTTAACAATGTATTTCAGATAGAGTTTGCTTATTACAGTTAGAGTATGCTTATTACAAATATGTAGTATATATATATATATTTATATATAATTGTTAAAACTCTTGTCTAATTTTTGTTTTCAACAATTTGTTTCTCCATCAAAATGTTATCAGGAAGCTGATCCATCATTAGGTTCATCAGGCTTCCTGATGAGCTTAATGCACAGTGTAGTTAAGATAATTTTAAAATATTATAAGGTCTGTATGATATTTTGTTGATTATGACATATTTCCGTTAAATGATCAGGTCTGTGAATTATGAAAAGACGAAAAAAGTTAAAATTATAATTTTCGCGCTATCATAATATATAAATGTTTGTAGCAGAAACCCAGACCGAAGATTCTAAAATTCTATTAATATGGCTGTGTATAAACTTTTTAATATTTTTAAGTATAAATATATTTTATTTTGATGAAATTTCCCCAATAATTCTCTGCTCTATAATGATGAAATAAAAATCATTATAATAAAAACAAATCATTAAAAAGATAACATTAAAGCGTAGAACAAAATACAAAAACTTTTCAAATGCTGATTTCAACTAATTTAAGCCAAAATTTCACCAATGTATACACTAGGGTGTCCCATAAGTTTGCGGGCACTTTGCGACAAAACTTTATTTCATTGTAACTTAATATTTATTAACAATTATTCTTCAAAGTAAATTCCATTGCTTTCTACAGCTTTCGTCCATCTTTGCGCCAATTGCTCAATTCCACAACGATACCATTCCACCGGTTTGGAGGCGAAAAACTCTCTACACCCATTTTTGACCTCCTCCAAAGAATCGAAGGTCCTACCGCGAAGAAAGTGAGCCATCGAATGGAACAGGTGGTAGTCGGATGGCGCAAGGTCCGGATTGTATGCAGGATGAGGAAGAACTTCAATTCCAGGCAACTCCGAAATTTTTTCCTTGGTGCGAACGGCGGTGTGTGCTGGAGCGTTGTCGTGTAGCAGGAGCGCGCGCTTTCGATTGACCAAGGCAGGATAACGAGCCGAGAGAGCGGCGTAAACACGATCCAGTTGTTCAGTGTAGAGTGCGGCGTTCACTGCAAGACCATTTGGAACAAGCTCAAAGTGAATTATCCCCTCGAAATTCCACCAAACACACAACATGACCTTGTGAACGAACCGATCCTGTTTGGCGACTTGTAGAGCGGGTTGGCCGGGCTGGATCCAAACGTTCGCCTTATTGGCGTTACGGAAGAAGACCCACTTTTTATCTCCAGTAACAACTCGACGCCAGAAACGAAGGTCCTTGGGGTTTTCGAGCAGATGGGTGCAGGTGTCGACGCGTCGTTTTTGCTGCGCAAGCGTCAATTCGTGAGGAACTTCTCGGCAGCGCCTATTGACGAGTCCGATTTGATGGAGGTGGCGATCGATGGTGGACTTGGAAGGGCCGAGCTCTGCCGACAATCTGCGGGTGCTAGTTTGTGGTTGCTGCTCCACCAGCTCGCGCAGCGCCTCATTGTTTACTGTCGATGGACGGCCTGACCTGGGTAGATTTGCAAGGCTGGTTTCGCCGTTGTTAAAGCGCTTGAACCATTTGGCCGCTGCGGTTTTCTTGACCATTCCCTCGCCTTCCACATTGCAAATTTCAGCTGCTGCATCTCTTGAACTCAGTCCTTTTTTCCAATAGTGACGCAAAAGTACGCGAATCTCATATTTTTCATCCGTCATTTTAGAACTAAAAAGACACATTTTTAAATCACAATTACAAAAAGCGATACACCATTTTAAAGAGGAATAAAAATACTACAAAATAATATCAATCATTAATTGATTTGAGTCAAACGTCATAAAAAAAATTATGTTTGAAAATATTAGCTTCAAGTGCCCGCGAACTTATGGGACAACCTAGTATAACCACATGAACATGCTGGTAGAGGCCTTAGAGGAACTAGTGTTCGGAACAAGTTTTATTATTGCAAAAAATATTATTTAAATTAGAAGCTGATATGAGTATAACCTTTATGTTTTGCTTTCTAAGTTCTTTTCTAAGTTTTGGACAAACAGTTGGTATCCATAGTAGTTTATCAAATGGTTGGTTATCCAATGGTTGAGATAAGATATTTTATATAAAGAAGAATTTATATTAAAATTAAAAATTTTAACATAAATTTTTTAGAGGTTACACAAGATCCTTAAACATCTATCTACTATCAAAATTTTTTTTTCAAATGTATGTCATGTTGTGTCTCAAAAGAAAAAGTAATTAAAAAAATTTATAAAAAACACAAACTGAAAAAATTCTTCTTTAAAAACTATTTTAAAAATTGTAATTTTTTATTTTTTGTTAAAAGCAATAGTATGTATATATATACATACATATATGTGTTTTAGTGATGTGCCAGGTACCCAGTTCGGACCCAGGGACCCGGTATTTTTTTTTTGTAATTCTTTGTCTCTCTTAATCTTTTATTTTCCATAACATAACTTTTAATTAATTAGTGCATATTAGTGATTATTTAGCAATAAATTACAAAAAAGTATATATTATGTTTAATACCACAATTAAAAAATAAAAATTAGTTAGCTGGAGCAGTATTCTCAAAGTTGATAGAGTTAATTTTAATTTTAAAACTGTTAATGTTTTTGGCATTTACTACGTCAGGCGGCAAGTTATTCCAAATATTACCAACACTGAGTTTACCCGAGTTTACACTTTAGTTTGTGTAATTTGAATTTTATACCTTGAGTGTTTGTGGTTTATTATTAAAATGAAACTTAATATATTTAGGCAAACTTAATTAGTGCAAATTAATCAGTGTTATTTTGTGAAAATAATTCAGCGCTAGAGATTTTACAAGCTTTTATTCCAAACTTTTATAATAGGCCCAGTGCCGGGTACCTGGACTCCGACCTGGTATTTTCTTCCAGGTACCTGGAATCAGGGACTCGGGGGAGCATAAACTTGTTTTGGCACATCACTAATATGTGTGTGTGTGTGTGTGTGTGTGTGTGTGTGTGTGTGTGTGTGTGTGTGTGTGTAAATGCGCCCATTCTCTCACTCTATACCCAGGCACTCCGGACAGGAATGAAAAAGTTTATTTTGGAGTTAGTAAAACTGCATTTAAACTTAGATACGCTAACCATACAAAGTCTTATAATATCAAAAAATATAGAAGCGATAGTAATTTGTCTAAGGAAGTATAGAGGTTAAATGAAAGGGGAATAAACCCAACAATTGAATGGAAAATTGTAGAAGGTTGTAGATCTCACAATAAAACGATGGAATTTTTACAATTCCATGATAAAGCAATACAACCCATGCCTATATGGAAAGTATGTCATAACATCTTACATAAATAATAACTTATTACAAAGAAGAATTAGTTGGTATCTAAATCTAGACATACCAGCAAATTTTTTCTTTCAAAATATGATATGGGTGATTAGCCAACTGTTTTTAGATTTTCTTTTTTTTTATCTTTTTTGTTTTGTTTTCAAGATGAAGCACACTCCACTGTAATCTTATATTTTAGCAGTTTTTTTGTTTCTTGTTTTGTATTACATGGCTGATAATTGCCTTAAGGCATGAAATTATTCATACCATAAAAATTATTAGTACCATAAAAATTATTAGTACCATGAAAATTATTAGTACCATAAAGTTTATATATGTATATATATTTTTTTCAAGTTGGTTATAATATGTGCAGACTTCTTTAAGTTTTTTATATAACATGCTGTGTTTTTCATTTTGTATTTCCCTGTTTTACAACTGATAAGAAGTTTTTTTGACCAGTTCAGTTTTACACTTAAAATATATATATTTTTATCTTTTTACTAAACATTTTTTTTTTAGTTGGATGCCTTTTTTAACTAGTCGTCACTCTATTTTGCAAGTATTACACAGACTGTTTCCATTTAATAGAGGCTTGTATGAAGTAAAACTAATTCTTTAAAATGCTTATATCTTGTATACAATGCATTTTTTATTATTATTCTTGTTTTTTAATGTGAATTATTTTTACTGTAAATTTTCTTATTGATGTTATTATTATTAATATTTTTATTATTTTTGTTTTTTAATTGTTGCTGAAGGTATTGTTATTTTTGTTGTATTGATGCTGGAGGTATTGTTATTTATGTTGTTATTAATGCTTGAGGTATTGTTGTTATTTATGTTGTTTATTGATGCTGGAGATATCATTACTTATGTTGTTATTGATGCCAGAAGCATTGTTACTGGTATTGGTTTTATTGATGTTTTTGTTGTTGTCATTGATGTTTTTGTTGTTGTCATTGATGTTTTTGTTGTTGTCATTGATGTTTTTGTTGTTGTCATTGATGTTTTTGTTGTTGTCATTGATGTTGGTTTTTTTATTGTTATTAATACTATTACTTTTAATGTTATTGCTGTAAATTTCTATAGGTTGTTATAATACTTACTATGATTCTAGGATACGGTTGCTATGATACCTACTTACTATGATTATAGGATGAGGTTGCTTGGTAATTCCATGTCAAATGACCCAGAAATTTTAAAAAATGCTACCCTATATCTCAGATTTTACTGATTTTTGTACAGTTGAGAGTACTTATTAAAATAAGAGTTCCTTTAGAAACTTTTTTAAAATTTAAAATTTGAGGCTCTGTCTCCTAGAAGATCCTGAAATATGACCATTTTACTTTTAGCAGATACTGGCCAGGCCCCTCTTGTCCCATTAAAATTGCAAAATTTATTTAGAGGTTTCAAGTCACATAACTTTAAAAATATTTGATATTTTTACTTAAAAATTTGTACCAGGCGGGTGGTAAATTCAATGAAATGATTAAAAAGTAAAAAACTATTATTAAGTACCTCTATTTATCAATTTAAATAAATTTAGGCAATTTTTTACATACCAGGTTTTGATGCTCAAGAAACCCATGTGGCCTCGATGATATCAAGTATATATATATATATGTATATATATATATATATATATATATATATATATATATATATATATATATATATATATATATATATATATATATGTATATATATATATATATATATATATATATATATATATATATATATATATATATATATATATATATATATATATATATATATATGTATACATATATATATATATATATATATATATATATATATATATATATATATATATATATATATATATATATATATATATATATATGTATATATATAAATAAATATTACACATTCTATATTCATTTATCTTTCAAAAAATATAAAGATTTTGATCTACAAGTATATGGATTTCTATATATGGATAATGGGGCACGGTCCCCACTTTTTTGTAGCAGAATATTGCAATTGACTTTTCACTTACTTTCAGACAAGCTGGAGCTCTGAAACTTTTAGCATTTCTGTAGTGTCAATGAACATGCATGTTAAAGTTGTTTTCCGGGGCCAAGACACCGGGGGTGGGTGGCTGGGCCATGAGTCCACTTTTTTTAAGTCCCATAACCTTGTGATAGATTTTTCACAACTTTTCAGACAAACTGGAGCTCTGAAACTTTCAGCATTAGTGTAGTTTTGATAATTTCATTGGATTTACTACCCGCCTGGTACAAATTTTGAGGTAAAAAAACCAAATATTTTTAAAGTTATGTGACTTGAAACCTCTAAATAAATTTTGCAATTCTAAGGGGACAAGAGGGGCCTGTATCTGCTAAAAGTAAAATGGTCATATTTCAGGATCTTCTTGGAGCCAGAGGCTAAAAATTTCAAGGAACTCTTATTTTAATAAGTACTCTCAACTGTATAAAAATCAGTAAAATCTGAGATGTATGGTCCATGACCTGGGTCATTTGACATGGAATTACCCTGCTATGATACTTACTAAATATGATTTTAGGATAAGGTTGCAAACTTTTGGTGTAGTTTATCTGTGATTTACAAAATGAAAAATGTTTTTGACCAACAACAAATTTTGAAAATATGGTATGATTTTTTTTTAAATAAATGAATTTTTTTAATTTATAAATTATATTGTAGAAGTAATCTTTGTTATTTTTTCAATCTAAAACTTTGTTGCTATGGTACTATGTTTTATTGTCCTTGATGAATAAATATTGTGTTTTTGTTGTGCTATTGTTAAAATAAAAAAAATCAAAGCTTTTTATAATTTTATCATATACATTTTTAGCTTAATTTCAACATTACTGGCATGTATTCCCTCATCATTAAATCTCTTATGCTATCCTACTAAAAAAAAATTTCTATATAGCATGGTAAAAATAATATTTTACAATTTATGTTAATTTGTATTGTAAATGGTGTGTTATAGAGCTAAGGTAAAATTTCTAATTGTTTTTATACTAGGTAAATTGCTCTTTGGCTTTTTTTCTGTTTTCATTTCAAGTCCATGAAAAGTCTATACTTATTATTGCATTGTAAGTAATTTTTTTTTATTTGTTTTCTTTTTTCTTAAATATTCTTTATCAATTTTCTTTTACTTAATTATTCTTTGTCAATTTTTTTTCTGTAGACCAGTATGCTTGTTATTGCTAGACTGTCCTTTAGTTTCTGTGTGGTTTCTCATAATCTCAACTGTTAGGTAAGTGTAGATATGATTTTTTTTTTTCCTGTTAATAATAAAGATAGTAAACTTTATTGCATCTGGATCACTGTTCCTTTTTTTTTTTTTTTTGATTTTCATTGGTTAATGCAGTAAAAAAATTGTGCAAATTATTATATTATAAAAGATAATTACACAAAATAAAAAAGATTTCTAAAAATTTTTATTCTAATAAAAAAATAAAAATAAGTGAAAAGTTCATAAATAATAAATGTAGCACCAAATGCTTCACTTTAATGCTGTATTTTATATGCAAAGTGTTTATTTTATAATAATGATGGATTCAATAGGTATCTATAGTAAACACATAATTTTTTATAAACAGAATATAATATATAGGTTTGAAGTAGTATAAACTAAGTGTATATAGGTTTGAAGTAATATAAACTTAGTGTATATAGGTTTGAAGAAATTTCAACTTTTATATATTTCAAATCTAAAGAACAAGCAACATTAACTCTTTTGACAGTTAGTTATTTTATAACAATTTTAAAATGTCTAGCTCAGTGCAGGCTGCTGAAAAACAGTTTATTGCAATATGCGCTCCTTTAATTTGGTTTAAATGTGTATCAATATAAATGAATGGTTACCAGTTTCACTATAAGAGATGCAAATAGTGTTTACTTCAACTATAATAAGTGTTGTACTTGATGAAATTATACTCAATGATCATAGGTTGACTAAAAAGATAATCCATTTATGTTTGTGGTTTATAATTCTATGTGATAGCAAAATTTTCAAGTAGCTTGTGTGTTTGTTGAGTGTGGTTAATTATATCAAGAGCTTTAATGAATCAGTAAAATAAGATCCTACTAGTTTGGCTTTGTTTACATTTGGATTTTTATTGCTAATTTAGTAGAGCAATCCAATAGCCTTAATTTATTAGTATTTATCAGTTACTGGTATTTACTTATCAGTTTATGCTCTTCAAGGTATTTTATTCATTGAACTCTATCTAAGAGTCTTGACAAAATTGAAAGAATTGATATGGATCTATAGCGACATAATTTTTACTGTTTGCTAGGCATTCAAAACAATACTTATACAGATCATGCTTGTTACAAATTATTTTTTGGATGTATTTAAAATCAAGCAGTTCTTTAAATCAAAAATTATGTTTTATTTTTTTATGATTATTATGAGCACTTATTAAATATTTTATTAAATACTCGTGAAACATGTTTTTTATTTCAGCATGTATCCACTACTTGAAAGAGATGGACAATCCTTTTCGTATTTTACACTTTTGATACTGTTTATTGCTATTTCTTTATGTACTATGGATTATTCTGAGTACCACGTTTTAGTCAAGTTAATCGTAAGTTTAAAAAAAAAATTAAACAACTCGGTTTAGTTAAGGGAATTTTAAAATATTATAGCGTCTGTATGATATTTTATTGACTACGACATATTTCCGTTAAATGATCAGGTCTGTGAATTATAAAAAAGACGAAAAAAATTAAAATGGTAAATTTTGCGGTATCATAAAATATAAATGTTTGTAGCAAAAAACCCAGACCGAAGATTCTTTTTTTTTGAAAAAAATCTTCTTAAAATCACAATCGCTTGTTCAAATTTGAAAAAGGTTTCAAATAACTATGCTTTTTTGGATGAACATCATAGTTTAATAATATGATCTGTTCTGATTATTTATTGTTCTTTTATTTGGAAATAGCATGATTAAATCATGCTATTTCCAAATAAAAGAATTCGAATAATTTGTAAATCGTCTTAACTACACCGAGTATGTCTATAATTATTTAGGGGCGGGAGGAGAGAGAGAAAAAGGTATTGTGGATTGCCAAAGTGAGTCATGACATTGGTATTGTGTCACCTAATTTGCATTTAAAGATTTGTTTTCCTTTTTTAGGTTGGTTTTTCTTTTTTTGGAGCTTTCATTCTGCACTTATTACCTGTCATCATTGAGGCTCCTAAAAAGCTTCCAGATCTTTATGCATTACTGTTCTCAGTTTACTGTTGCATGCATTTTTTATTTATGCTGGTGTACTTTAACTACAAACAATGGAAATGCAGTGAAAATGATGTTTCTGCTGATAATTTGTTTATTTCGAAAAAAATAAAAAATAATTAATATTGCCAATTATTTAAGTTGCATTTAAATTTTTTTATTATTTTTGTTTTTTAATGCTTTGCATATTTTAATATTTTCCTGTCAAAGTAAATTTAGTTTTTAACAAAATTAATAGGAGTATTTGTCATGATAAACAATAAATTATCAACACATGAGAGATAAATTGTTAACATAACAGCAATAAACACATGAACAATAGATTTTTGACACAAAAACAATAGACCGTCAACAAGTAAAAATAAGAATTATTAACATAATAACAATAATTTGTTATTATGTTAATCTCAATATCAATAAATCATCAACATACAAATGATAAACTTTTAACATAATAATAATATACCATCTACACCTCAACATAAAACCATTAGCATAATAATAATAAATCATCAACACATCAACATATCAACATAAAATTGTTAAAATAATAACGATAAATCATCGACACATTAAAATCATTAATATAATAATGATAAATCATCAACACAATAAATCGTCAACTTTAAATTATGTTGTTACTAGTAAAAAATAAGTATTTTATATATTTTTATAATATCTAATATTTCTTTTTTTTTTCAAACAATTGATATTCAAATTATTTTAATTTGTTGCACCAAACTATTTTGCTTCTTTTAAACAAATTTTATGCTTTTAAATTAACGAAAATTATTTTTTATTATAGTTAAAATGGAAAAAAAAATATTGGTTATAGCAAGTTTGATTCGCGTATTTCTTATTTTGTACAGTACTTTTCATGACAAGTATTTTGAAGTAAAATATACTGACATAGATTATGAAGTGTTTACACAAGCTGCAAAGCACTTAGTTGATGGAGGCTCACCGTATTTAAAAGACACTTATAAATACACTCCATTGCTTGCATATTTAATGATACCAAACGTTTTTTTACACATATTGTTTGGAAAGTTGTTTTTTTGTGTACTCGATATTATTGTTGCAATTTTACTTCATCGAATTTTGAATGATTTTAAAATATCAGAAAGAAGTGTAACAAAAACAACTATTGTTTGTTTCTGGTTGTTTAATCCATTTACAATGACAATTTCTAGTCGCGGAAATGCTGAATCTGTTCAAATGGTTCTTGTTTTACTTGCTCTGTATTTTTTAATGAAGGATTGGTATTTTTATTCGGCAGTTTTCTTTGGTTTGTCTGTTCACTTTAAACTGTACTCAGTAATATATGTTGTACCTTTCCTCTTAAAAATCCAATGTTTTGACAATATACCTTTGTATCAAAGTAGGTTGAAAAATAGTGTATACTTTTTTCTGGAGAAAAAAGTTATTTTATTCAGTGCAGTATCATTTGGAACTTTTCTTTTTTGTGGATTGATTATGTTTATGAGGTAAGCTTATATTTAATTTATATATAAATATACTGTTTTAAATTTCTTTTAATTTTCAATATTTTATTTACAGGTTTGGTATGGAGTTTGTTGAAAATACTTATTTTTTTCACATATTTCGAGTTGATATTCAGCATAATTTTTCATTTTATTTTTATCCATTAAAATATTTTAAAAACCTTCCATATTTTTCTACTTTTAAAAGTATTGCTTTCCTACCACAACTTGTAACTGTAGTATGGCTAGGTTTTAAATATTCTGCGCATTTGCCGTTTGCTTGTTTTCTTCAAACATTTGCATTTGTATCATTGAACAAAGTCTGCACCTCTCAGGTTTTTCACACTTTTTTATAAATACTTTTTATATTTTAATAAGTAAATAATAATAATTTATAAAAATTTTTTTTTTTAATATTAGTACTTTATTTGGTACATTGTTTTTCTTCCATTGGTATATCCATATTTACAAATATCATTTCAAAGAGCAATTGTAATTATAATAAGTTGGTTGTTGGGACAGGTTATTATTATTACTATATATATTTTTTTTCCATTATTTATTACTTTTGATAATATGTGCACTAACTTTTTTTTTTAGATTGTATGGCTTTTTCTAGCATACTTACTAGAATTTAAGAAATACGATGTTGAACTTTATGTTTGGATGGCATCTTGTTTGTTTTTGTGTATAAATGTTGGAATAATTCACCAAATAATAAGAGCTTTTTCTTTAAAACAGAGATCAACTATTGAGAGTAAGAAACAATAAGAAAATCAAGATTTTGAAAATTGTAAACAGTTTTTTAGTTAAGAAATATTTAAGTTGTTATTAAAATACAATGATTTTTTAAAAATAGTTTACTTAAACAGTCTTACTTATAAAATGAAGTGTAAGCAGCTTTAATGAATAAAAATGTTTTAACTATATGTGAAAAAGTATGCAATATAATTAAAGCATTATCAGTAGATCGAGATTTTATAAATACAATGAAGAATTATCATTTCGATGAAATACAATGAACTTTTATCAATCCAATTAAGTGTTAGCAATCTAATGAATTGGTAATAATAATAATACAGCCAACTGTTTAGTACTCAATAGTTTATATAAAGTATAAAATGTTAAGTAGAAATCATTGTAGAGTGAAATGCAGTAACTCTAAAATATTTTATTCTGGTTAATAATTTTTTTTTTAAGTTAATAATAGTAACAATATAATAAATAAGTAGATTTTTTTTTTTTTTACAAGTATAAAAAATTATTGTAAGGTGTTACAATTTTATTAAACAAGTATTTTATTTATATTAAGTGTAAATTATTCAAGATTTTTAAAAAATTGTTTAGCTGTAAAAAAATGATTGCAAATAATGAAGATGTTGATGACGATCTAATGGTAGGAAATATTTCTAAAGATTTTTCAGAAGAATTTAACTCAACAAATGCAGATGATGAGGACGATTTTCATGTTGAAAATGGTGAAAAAACAGCTGTTGTATCAAAAGGGCGAGACACAAATCGCTTTCCATTTACAAGAATACGTTCCCTCATGAAGATGGATCCAGATCTCACAATTTCTAGCCAGGAATCTGTATTTCTTATAACAAAAGCTGCGGTGAGTATTTTTGGAGTATTTGTTGAAATATACAGTAAATTATTTATATTTTAGAAAAATTATTTATATAAAAAAAGTTAATTATTCAAAAAAAGATTTAATAATATTATACGATTCTTTGTAATGACATCGCAAATGGCAGAAGGGTTTATTTAACAGTGAAAAGGAAAAAAAGAGAAATGAATTAACAAAGGAAATTATTTTAAAAAATAAAAAAGATCAGTTAAAAATAATGTAAAATGAGAAAAATATTGAAAGGTATAAATGAACTTGAAAATTGAAGAAAAAATAAAACAAGAAAATGAATAAATGAATAAAACGAACAAATAGATATAATAAAACAAAAACAAAACAAAGATCAATTAAAAGCTAAGTACCAAGTTAAAAAAAAAAAATTTTGAAAAATGTTCAAAATAATAGTAAAAGAATTAAAACATAAAAATAAATCACTGCAAATTTTCTACGCCTTTCTGTTTCCGCCAAAAATAACAAAAGATTTTTTATTTTATATTGCAGAAGTTTTTGTGTTTGCCGTTTCATTTGCTATTATTTGTGCTGTTGCTGCTAATTATTTTAATTGTTGTTCGCTGTTATTAACCGAGTGTTTTCATTTTTTTTGTACTAATATTTAATTTATTATAGCTCAATCTTTATTTTTATTTTTAATTAATTAACTTACGCTTGCTTTTATTTATTAATATTGCTGTTGATATTTTTTGTTTGTTTATTTTATTTAGGTGTCACTCCATTGACTAGTTTTTGACTATTTGAGTAACACCGAACCTAAAAGTTTTCATTTTATGGTTGAATAAATGGAAAAAAAAAATATTCTTTACAAAATTTGCTATAGTTATAATATATATACATTCAAGAGTTGATTTAGAAAAGAGTTTGTCTCTGTTAAATAAAATGCTGTTGAACTTATTCAAAAACAACTTTTTTATTCAATATCAAAGAACTTTATATTGAGTTTAATACAAAATATTTTTAAAGTTACATTTTCGTAATTTTTGTGAGACCTAAGTAATGTATAAAAGTTTTAGCTCTCCTTGCAGAAAACTATAGTTTTTTAATACATTATGCAGTGCAAGGTTTTCACTAGAGCAAATTTGCACCCCTTATTTATTTTTAAAAAGATTAATTTTTTTTTTGTCAAAGTTATTGTGTTATATCAGACCGTCTAAATCAATAATGTTATTAAAAAGCTGAAACAAATGGAAACATTTGTTTAAGCTTGAACACTTTGAATCTATTTTAGTGGTAGAGCTGCATCACAAAAATTTAAAAAAATGTTAATAACTACCATAAACCAAGTTTCAACAATATTGCAGTGACACTTTTTTTTTGAAGAATTTTTGAAAGATAATATGAATTTAATACTCATGGTAACCATGAGTATTAAATTCATTTTATCATCTTTATTTTCTTGTTATCCAAATATATCCAAATAATTTGAATTTTCAGTATTTGAAATCTGGATAGTCATTAATGTTAGATAATTGGAAGCCCTACATATGAGTGATGGTAAACTTAAAATAGCTTTAAATGTTGACACAATGGCGAATGATCAACTTTATTGAGCAGCAATTATATTTTTTGTTTTTTTAATTTCTGTTAAAAAGATGTCACATATATAGTGTTGGCCAAATTAACTGAAATTGGTCACAAATGAACAAGTTTTTGACAAATCATTTTTATTCACTCTCAAAATTACATAATTAAATTTACATTGCATTTAAAAATACAGTTCATATAAAGTTCAGTACAGAGATTGTAATCTAATACCTGGTGAAGTAACCTTTAACATTCAGAAGTGTTTGCATTCTTTCTGGCATAGAGTGAACCAGAGATGTGCAGTTGCCAGTCAGTTAACATTTCTTGCCCATGAGTTCTATTAACTGTTGCTTGTTTGTAATCTTTTTCTTTCTCATGTCAGCTTTAAGAATTGAACACAAATTCTCAAGAGAATTCATCTCTGGACTATTGCCCAACCATGGTAAAGTGTAAATGCCCTCACAAGTCAGATACTGGGCAACTCTATGCCTCTATGACAAGGTGCTACATCATGCATAAAAATCTCCAATGCCCTGCAATATTTGCAACCCACCCCTTCAACTGGGGAATTAGATGTTTCTCCAAACACAATGGGTGCGTGTTTTTCACCCACACCAAATAATATTAAAAATAAAAACAACTAAAACCAATTTTAAAAAATTATACCACATTAAAAATTAAAAAGACCCAATTTTAAAAAATTAAATCACATAAGTTAATTTTTTTAAGTATCTATATTTAATTTGTTTGGATTTTTTTTATTTATGATCTCCCTGTATCTTGTTTTATAAAGTTCTAGTGGGAATGTTTGTATAACTTTTTACAATCATCAAGTGGGAATGTATAACTTTTTTTAATTGATGTCAAAACTCTTTTACTAAAACTAACTATATTACTTTTAATTATAGGAATTGTTTGTTCAATTGCAAGCGCTGGAAGCATACAAAAAAACAAAGCAGGCTAAAAGAAAAACTGTTCAAAAGAAAGATTTAGGTTTTATGGTTTTTATTTTTTAATTTACTTTTGTTTTTACTTTTTGTAATCAGGTCTATAATATCTTATCTTTTGCAATCAGGTCTATAATATCTTATCTTTTGTAATCAGGTCTATAATATCTTATCTTTTGTAATCAGGTCTATAATAGTATTAATATATAATAATGATTGATAATAAATGTGAATATGCAGACAGTGATCTGGCCATTATTCTCATAAACTTTTGATAAAATAAAAATAGTTTATAACAGTTATATATAGATGGTTAATATTCAAGGACTTCAAGGGTAAATTTTTAGTTGCATTATTGATTTATATTACTTCAGTTATTTAATTGTTTTTAAATTTCTACTTTTTTTCTTTTTTTTTTTTTGAAAAAGGCTTATGATTCTTTTCTGAATTCTAGTAAATCAATATGACTAACCTATGATACTGTAAAGATAGCATGGTCTAAGTATAAATACAAAGTTGGGTCATGTGTTTCAAACACAAAAGATGTTTTTATTTTTGTTATCTTCTATTATACCAAGTACTATTTAATGCATAAAAATTATGGATTAAGTTTTATGAATAATAATTATGAATAATAATAATAAGAAGAATTAAGAATTATGTTATCTCTTTTTTATTTTAAAACTAAATTTAAACTAATTAAGTTTAAAATCACCTAGAATCACATTCAATGATAATTTGTCTTATTTTATGGATTTTTCCAATGTTATTTCCAATTATGACAATAATTATTATTTTGATTTTTTTATTATTTAAAAAGTAAATTATTATAACACTGAAAGCTTTTATGTAAAGCCATTTGTGTTCAAGGGTCAATATTAAGATGTACAAAATCAATATTACAATGATTTAATTATAAATTTATTTTAATAACAATAAATTAGTAATATTTAATAAAATTATTACAAATTTAAATCATATAAAACTGTGCATGTAAAAACAGCTACTAAAAAAAAAAAAAAATAAGGGGTGGTAACTAAAAAATGAGAATTTTTATATCAGGATATAATAAAAACACATTTTTAGAAAATGAAAGTTATATTTATTTTAATTGAAGGTACATCACTTATCTTTAAGAAAAAACTAATGAACATTTGAATGTGGTCCATCATCAGCAGTTCGGCGTAGCTTTGTAATGATGTTGGAACAGGACCATTGTACAGCATTAATATCGGTTTGACAAATGCATTTTTTGATTCTGGTAATTGTTTGCAATTCTTGGCTCTCCAGTTGTTTTTGTATACTAATGAACTCAACATCTAAAGAAATCTTCAATTGGGTGACACTGAGGCAAGTTTGTTAGATTGCGGTTTTTTTGGTACTTATGGGATGTTTTGGCTTTCCAAGAAAACTTGTTTATTTTTTTGGCATAATGCAATGATGCTTTATCCGGTCAAAACACATAATAGCCATCTGAATGGTGTTTTTGAAGAAATTGATTCAATATTTTCTTCAAACATTGATTCTAGTATACTTTTTGATAAATAGCCAAACCACTTTGCTTGAACCATGGCTTGTAAATTCCCCTCTCAGATATGACAATCTACAGCATTACTTTTTGCTCAAACTTGTGTTTATATTTGTTTTTTATGTTTAGAGGTGTTATGGAACTTAAATTTGCATAATATCAATTATTTTCTGAAATTTGCATTTTGGAGAGGGGAAAATAACTTTTCTCATCCAAAACAAAACATTTTCCATAGTAATTTTGGGTCATCCAACAGCATTGAGATTTCAGGGCAGACTATTCCTTGTTTTTTTAACCTTTTGCAGATATAAGACTGCGTACACTTGAACTTATCTGCAGTATTATGTTGAATTATTGTCATTGCTGTTTAAAGCACCGTGAAGCAAACAAAGTCCCTTTTTGTTCATTGTTTTAGCTAATCTTCCTCTACCACTTTTACATTTGGTTGTTAAGGATGCCAAAATATAGTATATAGTTGAAACTAGAACATTTTTGGTTTTAGAATTATTCACAGTAAACCTTTTTCTGAAATTTTTGTGCATTTGATAGAATTTTACAATGCGCTTGCATAGTAAGTCTTGTTTTGATGGCATTTTAAACACAGCTCATTATAAATTTGTAAACAAAGTGAATTTTTTTGAATATTTTTTGACAGATTAATCTAGACCTACACGAGTTTTATTGCAGATTGCTAATAAAGTTTGTATCAGCAGATACAAACTTTATCAGCAATCTGCAATCTCTGTATCAGCAGAAACTAAAGCAGTACAATCAATCAGATATTCAACATTTATGAATATCAAATGAATGAATCTATCAACTAAATGCAGTAGTGGTGTAGTGGTAAATCGCTCACCTCATAAGCGGGAAGTTCCGAGTTTGATCCTTACCACATCCCTGGTAGTACCATAATCAATTTGTTTCTCTGCGCAGTAGCCTTGTTTGTCAAGGTTCGTGTTTTGAATTTATAGAGTTGAGAGAGGGTTTTAACCACAAATAAAGTAGCTTATTCGACTGTACTGATCTTTATGGTCTTGGGGGAAGGGGGGGGTTAATTAACATTAAAAAAAATCTTTATTATCTGAAGAATCTAAACTAAGTTCAAATCCATAATCAGGTCCAAATGTATAAAAAGAACTCTCGAGTTCATTGGATTTTACATTAATTTCCATTCCCCTTAACCTCTTGCCTCCTGAACCAAGTATCCTTATTCTCCATATTCGATGGTACAAGCTATCTGCTTTTTTGTTGGAGTTATTTTGTCACCAGATCTTCTAAACCGAAAGTGGAGAATAATGTCTGTATTTGTTTAAAAAAATTTTTCTGATAGGTTTTTTTTCAAATGCTCTTCTTCAAAAAGATATGCCCTTGTTTTAAGTCTTGTCGATCTCTGCATCTTGGTTTCCAAAAATTTAAGTCTAAACAGTATTTTGATTAAAAATAAATAAAACCTGTATGGTTTTATTTATTTTTAATCAAATCTCTTGTTTCCATAACAATCTATAACAGGTGTAAAATACACCTGTTATAGATTGTTATGGAAACACCAGATACACACACCCCAGAATACAGAATCTAAAATGGAATTAAAAGGCAAATACGCCAATATGTCTATCCATAAAATTAGCACAGAAACAAATGAATATTCCAAAATAAATAAGAAATAGGAGGTAAATCCCCAAGAATAAGGTGATAGGGGTGGGCAGTGACATGTCCCCTTTTATATAAAGGTTAATAATGCTTAGTTAAAATATTATTTTTCAGAATTTGGCCTAAATATGAAGAATATATCAGTTATACATAGTAATGTGTCATTTTACGTAAAAACCTGTTTTTTTCATCATTTCATCATAATCATCCAGATCATGTGAAATAAAAACCACCATATTTCTTTTTGGTCCTACCCTACTATTAATAACTAGTCCAAAATATACCAAGTTGGCTTTCTGAGTTGATTTTAACGGTCTACACCAAACCTCTAAAATCTAAAATCTTTTGCTTTAAAATCAAAATTTTTGGGCTTAAAATTATTTTTATATTGTTTTTCAACCATTCCAGGTCAGATCAACTTTTCAAAAGTTTGTAAATTATGAATCTCTATATATGTATATAAATATTTATATATAGGTATATATATATATATATATATATATATATATATATATATATATATATGTGTGTGTGTGTGTGTGTATATATATATATATATATATATATATATATATATATATATATATATATATATATATATATATATATAGATCTATAGTTTGTTGGCTTTGGGAAGAGCGGAAGGAAAAAAGTGATTCTTACGCCAACATATACGTCACTTTTAATTACTTTTAACTTTCGTCCAACATTTCCGTGTTGGACGAAAGTAAAAACCATTAATTTAATTACAAATTAATCGTTTTTTAAAAAAACCACAAAAACGCAAATTTAATTGACCGGAATGTTTTTAAAAACATTCTGAATGTTTTTAAAACATTTTGAATGTTTTTGACAATATAAACAATGTTTTTATTTTTATTTTTTTTAATAAAATGTTTTTATTTTTATTTTTTTTAATAAAATATTTTTATTTTTATTTTTTTTACTGTAAATCATGCGCGGAGTGTTGCTACATCGACTATCTTATAGCCTGACTCGCAAGGGAGTGCTGCTACATCGACTGACAAATAGCCTGACTCGCAAGGGAGTGCTGCTACATCGACTGAAAAATAGCCTGACTCGCAAGGGAGTGCTGCTACATCGACTGACAAATAGCCTGACCCGCAAGGGAGTGCTGCTACATCGACTGAGGGTTTGGTTGGGGCAGGCAGTCTATCATTATTAAAAAAAAAAATTCCGGTCTTGCATTTTAATTTTTACTTTTTGTCAACAAAATATGGAAAAAACTTTCGGACAACATCTAAGGGTTCTATATATATATATATATATATATATATATATATATAAATCAGATAAAATCGTATTAATGATTTTTTAGATCATGTCAACATACAGTAAAATAATAATGGAACAAAAATACCAAATTTTTTTGCCAGATTGATCACAAAGTGGCCAATCTGGCAACCCTGGTATTAGCTACTCTAAATTTTCACACATTTACTCTAAATTTTCACACATTCACACACAGCGGAATATGCTGACACTATTATAAAAAGAATTCTTTAGAATTGTTTAATTTTTTAAAAATGGGATTTAATATAATTATTTTTTAAACTCACTTATTTTTACAGTTTTTAGGAGAAATTTATATATAAGTGTGTGTGTGTATATATATATATATATTTTTTTTCTTTCTGTAATTCACCTCCCCAAGGCCGAGAAGGTGTCACTACAGATGAGGAGGCTAGTTGTGGTTATAACCCTCTCTCAACTCTATAACTCCGAAACACGAACCTTGACGAACAATGTTGCTGCGGGGAGAATTAAGTTGAGCGCGGTACTACCAGGGATGTGGTTGGAATCAAACTCGGAACCTCTCGCTTATGAAGCGAGCGCTCTACCACTACACCACTATATATATATATATATATATATATATATATATATATATATATATATATATATATATATATATATATATATATATATATATATATATATATATATATATATATATATATATAGATAGATATATAGATATATAGATATATAGATATATAGATATATATATATGATGGTATAAAAAATATATATATATACATATAAGTATGATGTAAAAAAAAACTATGAATATTAAGATTACTACAGCAATTATTTTTTGTTAATTTTTTATGTTGTAAATTTATATTTATTTGTTTCTTTTTTCTCAGATGCTGCTATCGCTGAGCTTGATTGCATGGCATTCCTTGAAGGTTAAAGGAATTTTATTTATAAATTCTTATTAATTTGTTAAACTAGTTAACATGATTTTGTGTTTTTAGGTGCGATTGATTGATGTTTTCAAAAAAGATGATCTGTCATCATCATTATCAGTTCATTATCATTCCTCTAATATCTTTACGTTAAAATGCAACGAAATGATCAAAACATGAAAAAGCTGAAGTGATCAAAACATGAAAAGAATATTTAAAAAATATATATTGGTATATGAAGACTATAAAATAAACTTCCCAATCCAAATTTTTGAAATATACATATAATTGTTTATAATGATTAAAAAAGGTTTTTGATTTGTTTGATTGGTTGTGTTTTACAAATAAAAAATAAGTTGTTATTGTGTTGTTTTCATTTTATGCTTTTTGTTATCTTTAAAAAAAGTGGATTTGCATGATTCTTTTTCATAAAAAAAATTATAAGTTTTTCCTGTTAAAAATTTTTTGCAGCAAATTTTTTTTTGTCAAATATAATGTTGCCATATTTTATAATTATTACATTTGGATGTTTTTACTTTTTTAGCATTATATATATATATATATATATATATATATATATATATATATATATATATATATATATATATATATATATATATAAATATATATATATATAATATATATATATATATATGTAAATATAAATGTAAATAATATGGCAACATATACATACATATATAAATATATATATATATATATATATATATATATATATATATATATATATATATATATATATATATATGTATGTATGTATATGTTGCCATATTATTTACATTTGGATGATTAATTTCTAATAATTACATTTTAATGATTTCATATTTTCTTAACACTACATTTAGATGTTTACATATATAAACTAAATATAAAGAAGTTTGTTTTGGATAAAAATGGCTTCCAGGTAAACAAATAGTTTTTAAATTTATTAAATTTATATAATTTTATATTTAATAATCTATTTACCTGTTTTTTTACAGTAAATCGAGCCCTCTGCTCAATAAACTAACAATAAAAAATAGTAGAATGTCTTCAAGATCATCATTCATCGAAAATAAACATCTTAGAAATGTTTCATCAGATTTAAAACGTGAACCGTATGTTTTTAATAAGAATCTATTGATTAATGATGAAAACGCATCAGATTATATAAATCAAGCAGCACAGTATAGTCGATACCAGTATTATAATAAGCTCTATGCGCTAAATTCAACAAAGTTTGTAAGTTTTTTTTTTTAACATGTTTATATGTTCAAAAGATTTTAATTTTGGCTACTTTTTTTTTTCTTTCTATTAGATTATACCAAATCATTTGGTACCTCGAGAGCTCTTTTGGCCTCATATAGGTCCAAAAGGTTCCAAACAATCAAGTATTATTACGATGTAAGTATTATATCTATGTAAATAACTTTTGTAACTTTTGTATTTTAAATGACATCCATGTATGATGGTCATTTGAATTCAGAACAACTCTTTTTTAAGATTATTTATAAAACATTATTATTAACTAAGTTATTTGTTAAATTTAATAGCTAAATTAAATGAACTTTTTTAGATAAATATTAGAAATAAAAAAATTAATAGAAATAGTAATAAAATAATAAAAATACAAACTTTTCTGTATTCTTTTAATCAAATTGTTTTAAAAACAAAAACTAAATTAAATTTATTTTTTACTTATTATCTATTTTAATTATAAAATAAAGTTGTTAGTTTTATTTATCAATGTTTATGCATTGTGAAAAAATGGTGAAGGTTAGGTTTTTGTTGTGAGGTTTTGGTCATCAATGTTTATAAATTGTGAAAAGATAATGAAGAATTTTTAAATTATATATTTCTTTATTTTTAAACTTTTAACAGCTTTGCTATTTGGAATACAATGTTAGGAACTTCTTTATTGAGTCTACCATGGGGTTTACAGCAGGTAATATTTTTTTAACACTTTCAATGATTTGTATCTTCTTTATTTTGCCAGTATGTTCTCTGTGTGACCATGCTCTCTCTGTGACTGTTAATGTAGAATATGAGTTATTATAACTATATATTTATTGAAAAAAAAAATTAAAATAAAACAACTAATAAAGAGTCTTCTCAACTGTAGTGGCCCCTCTTAGCCTAGTGGAGCTTGAAATTAAAAAAATTTAGGCAGTGCATTAGTTGCTTGTATTATGTTAAATTGTACAAATGTACAAATTAAGAGCTTTGTACATGAGCTTTGTACATTTTTATTTAATAAAAAGTACTACAGATTTTGAATCCTATGACGCTCCTAGTAGTACTGTGTTTAACTTGCTTTTTCAAGCAGCTTTGTTTATCAAGGTTTGTGTTTTAGTTTAAGGAAGGATTGTAACCAAAATTTATATAAAAATTAAAAAAAGAAGATTTTTTTAGAAAATTGCATTGTATTGCGTTCCTCGTAGCCTCTGCTCTTTCCTAAGAGTATGCATTTGATTTTTATGAGATTTTTAAACTTACAAGCGGTTCTTGATGAAGACTTGATAGTCTTCTGCAAGTGTCTGCCTTCTTTTTATTTATTAAATCAAATACTTGTATATTTTTTGTTTATTTATATTTTCTAGTTGGAAATGGATTTTTTTAATCATAACTATTTAATTTATTTGTATTCAGCACGGCTTAGATTTCGACTTATAATTTATTTGTGTTTATTTTTATATAAAGTTTCAAGTTCTTCATCAATGATTCTCTGTGACAAGACCTAATGGTCTTCTTTAAGTATCCGCGTTCATTATCTATTTATTTATTTTAACAATATCTTCACTTGTAATTTTTCTCTTACATATTTGTATTTGTATCTTACATATTTGTATTTATTGATTAAATTAGTTGAATGTGTAATAAATTTATAATAAAGTTATATTTAAAAGAAATCTCAAACTTTCTTAATTCGATAACAATACAGTATAATATTAATTCGAAATCTTCAAAAAATTTGAATAAATGCAAAGTTACCATGAAATTTCCTTACTTGAAGTAGGTATTATGAGTAGATTGTAGTTGAAGGTTGTATGAGTTAGGAAAACATGAAGATGGGAGAGTTCCAAATCTTTGATGTGCAGAGAAAAAAACTAGATGAGTAAAAGTTTTTAGAGCATGGGATAGATACAGTAAAAGCAACTTTGCTGAATGACAAGTCACCTGAGATTTGGTTGATGAAACAAGTGATGATAAATATCATGATTTTTAGAATTCGAGAAAGAGATGCAACCTTATAACATTGGGGCAGGGGCTCAAGCTTGGCAATAACAAAGCAAGTCCAACTACATTTACAATTCTGTTTTGGACTTTTTCTAGAAGAGGAAGAACATCGTCAGAAGAACTAGCCCAAATATGATAACAGTATTCCATATAAGGGCAAATAAGAGATAGACAATGAGGTAGACAATAGAATCGGAAATAAGGAAATGGTGAGCACATTAAAGTGAAAGAAAAAAATCTAACTTTAAGATGCTAACTTTGTAATAGATAGTTTAATAGATTTGTAATAGATGGTTTTAATAAGAAGTCAGTAGTGAATTTGAGAAGATTCAGTGAGAGGCCATTTTGAGTTTAAAGTTTGCCATTCATCAGTATAGGAATATCAACAATATTGGGATAATTGTTTGCAGTAAATAGCTGAGTTTTGTTTAAGTCACAAGCTAAATTCACAAGCTACTGCAAGTCCTAAGCTGTTAGCTGCCTATTCTAAGCAATCAAAATGTGATGACTTTTTGTCAAGACAAGAGTATATAATTGCGTCTTCAGCAAATAGAGTAATTTTAGATGTTTTCAGGAAGATCGTTAATATAGAAGAGAAACAATACAGGACCAATGATAGAACCTTGTTATATCCCAAAAGCAAGTAAATAAAAATGAATGTTGGCCTTTAAGTACAGCTTTAATATATCTCTCTAGATAACTTATTATATATTAATAATATATAATAAGTTATCTAGAGAGAAGCAGAGAAAAGTGTTCTGGAGAGAGTCTGGATCACAAGTAGTTTAAAAATATTATAATTTGATAACCTTTGAATTCAAGAGGATTTTTCAACTGTATATCTATCAAAACCATATCTGTAGTGGCAAAGTTGGCTTATAAACAAATGATTGGTTTATGAATTTTGGATTTATTTTTTGAAAAAAATTGGTTAATGAATAAATGATTGCTCAATGACTTCAGTTATCACTGCATACAACTTATTCGGGATGCCCACTTGAAAATATTTTTAATGCTAATGAATTCAACATTTTTTTTATCAATGTTTGCCTAACAAAGACATTTAAAAAATGAAAAGTGGTCAGCCTTCTAGGTGTTGAAGGTGGTTTTAGCTGTAGATGGTGTTGAGTTGTCAAAGGTAAGAAAAATACTCCTTGTCACTATTAGGCTTGACCAAAAAGTTGTATGTGGGCAGAATTATTTGAGGAATGGGTCAAAGAATTTGACCTAGAATATTTTGTTCCCCCAATGGGCAAAGCAAAATACCACAATTTAAGTTAAATTAATTTTTTCTGAACACTAAACTTTTAGTTTAAGTAATATATAGAAACTAAATTTGGTGAAAGCTTATCTTTCTTCCACTAATTACAACCTTGATCACCCAAACTATGGATCAAGGAGAATTTATTATGGACTATTCTATGGACTACTAAAGGTAGTTGTTTTTTATCCTTGTTTTTTCTTCTTTAAACTTTACAATAAAAATCTCTTATCAATTTTTTAGAGAACATAATTTACAAATTCAAAAAATTATGACAAGTTCTTACTCAGTAAAATTAAACTTAGAAAACGTTCTTTCAATATAAATTTTTTTTATAAAAAAAGTGTTTATTAGGGTAAAGTGTTTATAATGTATAAGCACTTTTTATTTAATTATCTATTCATTTTTATTTAATTATCTTTCATTTTAATAAATTTTCATATTAATAAAATTTCATTTTAATCAATATTATTTATATTTAATACAGTTTATTTTGTTATAATTTTAAAAAAATGAACAAAGAATTTTAATTTTATTTATTGACAAATTACATGTAACTTTTTTTGATCTTTTAGAGTTGTAAATAAATGTTCATTTTTATTAAGTGTCCATTAGTTTTTTTGTTTTTTAATAATTAACAATATTAGATTAATGTGTATAAAAAAGTTTAGCAAAAAATAATAATAATGCTGTTTTAGGTAACAGATGCTTTGCAATTCTTGTTCCACTATGATGACAACTTTTAAAAAAGTTTTCCACATTGAGTAGATCTACATTAATTTTTTTGTTTTCGTACCGTTTTTTAATCTAGTATTTAAGATCTTAAAAAAATGTAAAAAAATAACAAAATGTAAACTTTTAGCTCCCTAGTATGGAATAAATCAAAAGTTTTTGGTATTTTTAAAGTTATTTTTTATTTTTATAAAACCTAAAGTATGTACTATTTTATAACTACTATATAAATGAAATTAAAAATTTCATTATATATATATATATATATATATATATATATATATATATATATATATATATATATATATATATATACACACAAACACACACACACATATAATATATATGTATATATGTATGTACACTACCAGCCAAAAGTTTGGATTCAGTTGTATTATTTTTACAAAAATTGAAGCTTGTTTTATTTTTAACAACTATAACATTAATTTTAAGCATTTATTTTGACTTTTTGATTTTAAATATATTTGTGAACACATTAGTTAACATTGAGTGTATACAGGGTGGGGTTTTACAAATATCTCCTAATTTTAGAGAATTGTTATTGATAAACTATTCTAATAAAACTGCTTTTTGCATATCTTATGACAGTTATTTATCTGCTGTCAGAAACACATATAATTGAAAACACCTTTGGCATTAACACAAACATGATTGAATCAAGTATCAACTAAACCATTTGCAGAAATTGATTTTTGGGGTGCACAAAGTATATGCTGCTGTTGTAAAAAAAATTAATACTTATAAGAATCAAAAATTAAAAAAAAAATGCTGGAAGATTTTTTTAAATGTCATCCTATTTTGTTAATGAATGGTTATGTTTGTGGGTGTGTCTATATATATATATATATATATATATATATATATATATATATATATATATATATATATATAATATATATATATATGTAAGTATGTATATATGTATATGTATGTAAGTATGTAGTTAATAAAGTTGTCATTTTAAAAAGGTCTGTCTGCTATTATTATATACAATTTATTATTGCTTTTTTGTATTAAAGAGTGGATTTGCAATGGGAATTACATTAATTATACTGATGGGAGTAATTTGTTTGTTTACTTGTCTGATGATTGTCAAAAGTGGAAAATATGCAGGTTTGATGTTTTTGATGTTTTTAGCGCCAAATAGTTTCTAATACTTTGACAGAATGTGAGTTTTATATAAAATCTTATTAATAAATCTTTGGTTTATATATATGTATATATATATAGACACACTTTTTATTAAAAAATCAGGATGTTGTTTAAACAAGCTTTGTTGCTTTCTGCCCAACTACATGTTATGTTTGAAAAGACTATTATGTTTATTGATGGTTACTCCTCATCCCAGAACTTAGCTTTTCTAATGAACAATTTTTAGCTTAAACTGCATAAGTACAAATAAAATTAATTAATAATTTAACAAATAAAAAGGAAAATGTTTGTTATTCCATTAGAAAAGTTTCTCTTTATTGTATGGAGTATTTTCAAATTTTAATTGCTGATCTAAAGTTCTTCTTTCTAGTAGGGTACAATTTTTAGTACTATTTTAAAACATTTTAGTTAAAATTTTGTTTTTTTTAATGAGAAATTTGTTTCCTCTAGTTGGATTTTATTGGGAATAATAATAAATAGATGTCACTCAGTACAATTCTGCAACTTGCAACTTTGAGAAGTTAAAGATTGCTAATTTAAATTAAAGGTTAAGGTTAGAAAAAATATTACAAAATTCACTTAATTCAAACTTGATTTCCATATACAAAGTAAATACATCAACAAATTTACTTATTTCCATCTTGTTAAATTGAGCAATGTTTTTCATTTTGTAATTCAGGGAAATACCAAATTAATGGTTACACTTTTTTCAACATCTTCACTTCTTATAATGTTATTTTTAGAAATGAGTAAATGATTTTATAGTATTTTTAGAAATGAGTATTTAAATGATAATGCCATTCAAGATAAAAGTTAATAATTTGATTTTGTATATCTATAAGGAAAAAATATATAACTAAACTTTAAAAATAAATTTTAAATAGTATAAATTTTAAGATTTAAATAAAAAACTAAAAAATAAGTTAAACAAATCAATCATAAAAAACTCAGCAACAATTTTTTTCTTTATAAAAATATTCATATTGGTTACTCAGTGTAATTAAGGTGATTTACAAATTTTCGAATTCTTTTATTTTTAATATTTAAACAAACTTTTCTTTTTTATATATAATTTTCATATATAACTTTTTACTACCCATAATAGTGAATCTAAAGGACACCATTTTAGAGTTTTTAGATCAATTTCGCTCATCTAGGTTAACATGAATTTAGTTAAAATCTTTTGAAAAAGTTCCTTAATTTACTATTAATCCTAGTTCTAATCGGTTCTGATGTATATTAACAATAAATAGTTGTCAAAATACAATATTTCTATCAATTTTCACAAAAAATACTAGAATTCAAACCAAGAAAGTGCTTATAATTAAGAAAAATTGCCAATAACCGATCAGAACAGATCATATTGTTAAACTATAATGTTCATTTCACCTAAAAAATGTTTTTGTGATTGTGATTTTAAGAAGATTTTTTTAAAAAAAAAAGAATCTTCGGTCTGCGTTTTTTCGCTATAATCATTTATATTTTATGATACCGCAAAATTTATCATTTTAATTTTTTTCATCTTTTTTATAATTCACAGACCTGATCATATTACGGAAATATGTCGTAGTCAACAAAATATCATACAGACGCTATAATATTTTAAAATTGCCTTAACTACACTGAGTAAGTATTTATGATAATTGCTTGATCATTAACCTTTATTTTATTTGTTGTTATAAGTTATAGTAAATGTTATACTACAATTTGTTTGTAATTACTATAGTTTATACTATAGTTTATTTGCAATTAGCTATATATTTGATTAAACTTGGTTACTGTAATATTTAAACATCAACAAATAAATTTTAAGTGTACTCTGTACCTTTTTAATCAAGTGCAAAAGATAGTATAACTCTTTAAACTAAAATTTAGGGCCAACATGAGTAGGTGTCAAGTAGGGGGAGTGCCTTAAAGTTTTTGCTAACTTGAGGTAAATAGTCCCATAGTAATAAGCTCTAACTGTTTAAAATAACAATGCAGATGAAAAAACTAAAAAAAATAACATAAATCAAAAAACCACAAAAACATGCAAATGAGCATAAATAGCACTAATACTTACTTGTTTAAGATTGCTGGTTGATAAATTATAAAGCTGTCTTGTATGTATCTAATAGATGTGTTGGAAACCCCCACAAAGGAGTCAACTTTTGTTATGAAGCTAAACTTTAGTGTGATAGACAGTTAGGTACAAAAGTATTTGAGGAATCATAAATTTATTATTGTGATATCATAGGTGGTAAAATCTTTAGCAAGTAAATGAAAAAAACAAACCATTGTTGCTTCTCTTTGAAAAAAAAATTTAAAACACATAGAAGAAGAATCTAAGAAGATTGTTACTGTTGATAAACTGGCAGTATTAGTTACTAGTTGTGAGTTTTCATCAAATAATTATTAATTTTTTGGAGTCCTTTTGGACAGTGGAAATGCTAATGATGTGGCTTTTGTACTCCAAAATCAGAATTTTTAAATATCTGAGAATATCATTGCTATGTGTGTTTTTATGTCAGTTTTTAACACAAGAAAGAAAACAGGAGCATTTCTAACCCTAGAAATGCTCCTGTTTTCATCAGAGTTTTGGGACAACCAGTTCTCTCGTTCTTGCATTAGCACTACATTGCTGAGATCCATATAAAATGGGGCACCAAAGCTATGTTTAAAAAGCAAACTGTTCAACCTTCTAAACATGCAGTAGTAAATTACCTTGAAGCATACAAAGCTGCTGAAATTACCCTAAAGGATTGGAATTGTGATGTTGGTATCGCTTTATTAAAAGTCTTGACAGCTATATAGGTTCTCAAGACATTTTTTAATAAAACACTACCAACATCTCACTTTTAATTACCTGTTTCTCTTTTATTCATACCAATATCACTAGTGCATGCCACAGTCTGAACTCATGCTAATCAAGTTCTGAAATGTTAGAAAATAACTGTAATCAAGTGATTCAAGATGATTTAAGTTTTTTTAATGTATCTTTAATAAAGCTTACAATTTTCTTTACAATAAAGTTGAAAATGTTCCATTTTCAAGAAAACTCATTTTTTCTTTAAAACTCGGTTTACTTGTAACTGTTCGCAACAGTAAAAAAAAAAATTTTTTTTTTTTTTTTGAGGTGGGGGGGGGAGGGGGTTATATAATGTAAAATAGATAGGAAACTTTTTTAAGTTTTTAAAACTATGAATCAAGTTAATGAACATTATGAATCAAGTTAATGAAATTTATTTCTGGCACTTGTTTTTGCTTAATTTTTGTGTTGTTTCTTTTATTTTGTTCTAAATACTTAAAAATTCATTTTTATTAATTTTAAGTGGAAAAAGAAAATGTTGAGTTTGTTGATATTTGTGAAAAGTATCTTGGAAGTATTGGAAAGTTTGTTGCTTTTATTTTTGGTCTTGCTGCCTTTATTGGTGCAATTATGGTGTATTGGGTGCTTATGTCAAACTTTTTGTTCAAAGTTGGTGTTTTTGTTCATGGTAATTTAAAAAGTAATTTTTTTTTTAAAATATGTAATTTTAATATTTTTAAGTTTATTACTTTGTTTTATTTTAGTAAAGGTGTCAATGGAAAATCAAGCATTGGTCCAAAATTACCATGAAAAAATTGTAACAGATGGTGTATCAGGCAGTGCAGGTTTAATATTTTTCGTTTTTATAATAATAGTTTTAATTTTGTATTGGTAACAATAACCCTGGAAGCTGTTGAATGTATTATTGGTAGTTTTCTATAATATTATAAATGAAGTTATTATCAATATAAAGTGTAATATGAAAAAAATTATAACATATATCTAGTGTTTGTCTTTATTTTTTTTAGCTTTATTTTTTGTGCCATAACTTTACAATTAGAACAAAAAAAATCTTATGTTTTGTTTGATGTCAGCCCAACATACATTTCATGTATCTGTTTTCCACACATCGGCGCATAGCTATTTTTCTTAGAATTGTCACAAATAAAACAATACCAAACCTGGTCAATAACCACAGAACTTGATTTTAATTTGATTTTAATTTAATTTGATTGATAATAATTAGTCCATTTTGTAGCGATTGGTGGCTGTTTCTTTGGTTTTGTAATGATTGGTGGCTGTTTCTTTGGTTTTGGCCTTTTTGGTATTTTCACTTTTATATTTTCACTCTTATGTTTTTGTAGACAGAACTCTTAGCATGAATAATATTCTCAATCGGTGAATTTTGTTTAATAGAATCAATTCTTTCAGGTTTTGGCAATTCAATGTTTTATGGTTCTGTTCTGTCTTTTTTTTTTTTTAATGGAAATATTGGAAACAAAAATGACAACCTTTTGTAGCAATTGCATTACAATTCCGTTTGTAGCAATTGCATTACAATCATAAAATCACGGTGAAGAGCACATCCAGCATTATGGTAAAGAGCTCATTCAACATCACAGTAAGACAATCACAAACAAATCTAACATCACAGTGAGACAACTTCTGAGACATTTCAATTCTGAATCGTAAGCACATCCAACATCGCTGTGAAGAGCGCATCCAACATCACAGTGAAGAGCACATCCAACATCATAATGAAGAGCACATCCAACAGTGAGACAACTCTATTCTGAAATATTTCAATTCTGAGTTACAAGCACATCCAACATCATGGTGAAGAGTACATTGAATATCACGGTGAAGAGCTCATCCAACATCACAGTGAGACAATCAAGCATATCCAACATCACAGTGAAACAACTTTATTCTGAAACATTTTAATTCCGAATTACAAGCACATTCAACATCACAGTGAAACAGCATCAATATGAAACATTTCAGGTTAGAGTTGTTTCACAACAATAGTTTTCAGTTGATGCACCTTCATTGTACCGGGTATTGCCAGTAACAAATTCAGAACTGTTTTTGCCATTGCTGCTACTTCATTTTTATCAACAAAAATCAGCTTAATGTGTGTTCCAGTTTCAATACCTTGAACAATGTTTTAGCATCTGATATATTGCTACCATTAGTTAAATGCACATCTGTACTGATTGTATCTGATGCCATCAGTATCAGATGTATTAGATACCATTAGTACAGATGTATCTGATGGTGTTGGTATTCCACCAACACCATCAGCAGTCTTTTTTTCGAGAACACAAAAAATTCCAGCTATCTCATTTAAAATCAAAATCATGTAATATTCAGAAGAAGGATGGCAATGTTTGGAAAATTTTTTGAATATTATAGCTAGAGAATCATGCTTGTATATTGAACTTGATGGTGCTACACTTAATTGTTTTTACTTAACATGATACTTAAAAAAGTAAAATACAAATATTACATTATTTTCCTAACTTATTGCATCTTGATCTAGTGTACTATTAAAAATTTAAGTATAATTAATTCTTTCATTCAAATGGTTTTTATGTTAATGTTTACAAATTTAACTTTAGAATAGAAGTAGGATATTATTGGCTTTCATGTAGAGATTTAAAGTAATTTAAATTCAAACATGTTGAATGAAAATCTTGACGCAAAAGAGCAAATGATTATAGTTCTATTTAAAAGTGTGACGTACTTTAAGACCCCTAATAAAAAACTTACACAAATTTTATACTTTTAAGAGTGGCCAAAAAAATTAAAAAGAAAAAAAAATTGTAAAAATGTTTTTTATTTAAAAAAGAACAAATCACAAAGGTGTGAATATGATTGATTTGAGCCCTGAAACTTGACTATGCACGCTAATGGACACTTTAAATTTCTAATTCATACCCACAAAAGCAATTCTCAGAAAAATCAAAATGTATTACACATTTATTAGAATCTGTAAGCATTGTATGCCAACACAGGTCTCTATAAACTTGGTACTCTATCCTTAAGTCAAAAACATATTTCCTGAAATCTTAAAATTCTTCACAAAATAAAGTTACAAGTTTTGTCATTGTACCATGTACCTTGTGGCCAACTTTGTATTTTTAAAATCGTAGCATTCTTTTTTTCAACAACAGTATTTTTCCATGACCATGTATTTATTTCCAATGAAATTTTAATCTCTGAATGACTGTTATGACATCTATGACATTCAAGATAATTGCAAACCTTTGACTTAGGATTACAAGCTGCTTATTGTGAAATGTCTTCTATATTTTTTTCACCATTATGCTGCAAGATTTTCAACTGATTTTGTCTCCTAGAAAGATAAGATTATTATGTCTTTTACACAGTCAGGAATGACAGTCTTTCATGGTTGGTTTATGCACCCAGAATAGACAAAGCTTTGTAAACAAAGTGTAACTTAAGATGATAACCTTTAATTTTAACCAACTAAATTGTATCCTTGTGATCATGAAAACCTAAAATTATCATCTCTCTCAGTAGATTTTCTCAAATGTTTGAAAGAAACTGTTGCTTTCTTTTAAACATAACTCCAATTAGTTAATATTTCCTCAAATACTTGGTTTGAAGTGTATATACAAGAAGACTCTTTCTTATCTGTTGGTGAGAACTAATATTTTTCTCTTATTCCAACAACTAAAGCATTATGGAAAAACAAAGTTTTTCTCAAATCGCTAGACACATACATTCTGCAACGCCTTGTTTTAGATCTAGGTGTATTAATTGTATTCCTCTGCAATGGCTTTTTTAGTTTTGTTTAACATTGTCTAACTTTGTTTGGTATGTAAATGCATTTTCGTTTCAACTTGTGACCAACTTATTTTATGATGAATGAATTTTATAAGTACTGATGATAAAGAGTCAATTGTGAGCAATCCTAGAACACTGTATTCTTGCTGAGAAGCTCTTCACTTGATTGATTTGAGTTTCATGGCAGTACCCATATTTATAAATAAAAATAAATCAGAAATATGTTCATTTAGGGTATTCAAAATACCAAATATAATGTTTATTTATCTACACAACAGTTTTGACTTTATCAAGCGTGTATAATTTATGTACAACCAGCACTATACATTTAAAAAATTATCCATGAGTAAATCAGTTCAAATAAGCAATAAGCAAAAGAACCAATAACAGGCCTTCTTGTAAGAGGAATGCCATATACGGTTATACATATAATATTTTGTTTTGACAACTTGGCCACAGCTCTTTGCAAGTTTTGATAATTAGGGCATTTAAAAAATGTGCTGAAAAAACCAAAACAGACTTATACTAAAATTAAAAATAAATGAACCATAAACTGAAAAGAGAAAAAAAACTAAACTAAATAAAAAAATCTTAATGATCGATAAAGTAAATAAAAGATAAACCAGAAAAAATAAAAGCATAAAATTAATGTCTTTATTTTAACTTAAAAGTGTTTCACTTCATAGAATTTAAAAAAGATCAAAGTTTTAAAGTTATTTAATACATTCTTAAAAACTTAATTAAAATTTTGAAACTTTGATGTTATCTAATTTCTATTAAGCAAATAAAACATAAAAAAAAAAAGATCTGTTAAAAGAATGTGAACCCGCATCCAATACCAAACTAACAGTTGCATCTCATATATAAAAACATTTACTCATCCTAAGCATATTAAATTGTCACACTAGCATTGTGATATATAATAAAACTATTTGCATTTAAAGTATTAATTGAGTTGCTTCTACATTAAAAAATTGTTAGAACTAAATTGTTTGAACTATTAAGACGCTTTTAAATTTAAAAAGTATATTAATTTTGTGCTTTTAATTTTACTGGTTTATTATTTATTTGTTTTATTATTCATTAAGATTTTGTTTCTTTTTTCGGTTTATGGCAATGGAGTGCGACTCCGCAAAATTTGCATTAAATATATATATATTTATATATATATATGTGTGTGTGTGTATATATATATATATATATATATATATATATATATATATATATATATATATATATATATATATATATATATATATATTTATATTTATATATATATATATCGATCCCCCAGAAGTATAGGGAAATAACTAGAAATACCATAAAGTTGAGAAATGGCCAGTCAAAGTTTTGCTATAAGTTTCGTTATCGCATAATAATATGCACATACGATATTTCCTAATTTTTTTTTACAGTTATGTTCAAAATATATTAAATACCATATCTAAAGAGATATCTTGACTAAAATTATAATTTTTATGTCAATTAACTCAATGTTTTCTACTTGTTTCCTTATGGTTCCAGAGATGTCTATGACATCAAACTAATTTCATTTATATTTGAGTCCTTTATTTAGGTTTCATTAAAGAAAAGAAAAACCTTAATAGCAACTTCATATTTTTTATTCATTTACAGTTATAAAAATTAAGTTGTAAAATTAAAAAAAAAAACCTACAATTAAAAAATAATCAAATAATACAACAAACCAAATAAATACTATTAAATCAATCAGAATCACTATCTTTGTGTTGCTCAGTCGTTTTCAAATCTTGGTAAAAAGACTAGTATCCTTTTAGAATTGCGCATGAATGGCACAAATCCATCAAATCCTTTTTTTTCTTAGTAGAAATGGTCGGGCATTGGCTGTTTATCTTCTTCAAAACCACAGACACTTGCGAGCCTCTGGTCTTGTACCTCACATCAATTTTACAGAAATCAATATCTGTGTATGAAGTTTTATAGTATATGATTGTTGAAGTGGATTTTTTGCACATTACCATACAAATGTCGCTCCATAAAACTTTTCCCCCCTCTGTGTTTACATTAAAATTTCTTCCCGTGTTGGATTGCAAGTCTTTCAAATCAATAAAATCAGAATAACACATTTGATTTATTTTGTACCTAGGATGTGTTTTTTTGGCCATAGATATTATAGTTGATAACTACGATGGCAAGTATAATTTGTCACCTCTCAAGAAACTTTTTTTTTTTCGATTAATGCGTGCATAGCATCACCTTAATTTTGGCTGTGGCCTACCACAAAAAACTAATGAAGTATTTCTTCAACATATTGCGAAGTATTTACTGTGTGAAGCAACAATGATGCTACAAATTTGTTTTTCTGTTGCCCCGCACAGTTATCTGAATACATAATAATTCTTTTTTGCTGTCTGTGTTTTGAAAAATTCAAAGAGACATGTACCAATTTCTTTGGCACCTCTCTTCCCAATGCCTCATGCCACAAATAGCAATAGCCTTCTTTTCTTCCAATGTTAAATATAGTAAAATTGTAGCAATTCAGTCTTCACTTATAAAAGAAACTACAGTCATCTCAAGATGGAAGTGGGATAACTGCCTGTAAATCAAAGCAAATAATTTCTGTATTTCCATCTGCTGTATTTAAATCATTCTGTTTCTCAGTTTGACATAATTATTTTTCATTTAAATGTCTTTGATAAGACACATTCTGCAATATCTTTTCCTCCTCACTTAAATTTTTAAATGTTTTACATGTTTCACATAAGTCTTTTTTAGGAACAAAAACCTAAATGGAATTCTGTGTTGAATATCATCTCGTAAATATTTCGTTTAGCATACTCCTTTCCTTCTTCAACACATTTAGTCTCATACATTCTGTACATGGCCGATATTGATAAACTTCTGTACAAATATTTTCATGCACTCCTTGACCTAGTATAATTTGAAAGAACACATGGAAAAGACTTAATATGATCCCTAATATCATCCTTTTTATAATCACTCACTTTTACACCTCCATTTCCATGGTGACCTCTATCATCAACTTGTAGTACTCCTACATTTCTTTTTCGTAGTTGTAAAAATCATTTTACTTGAAATATCGAACGTGCGCATAAAAAATGTTTTACATACTCTAATTCGTATATTATTTATTTCAAAATAATAAGCATTATTGTGAGTTCTTTTACTGCCAGGTGTACTCATTCTATACTTCGCTATAATATTCTCCATACACTGCAATATAAAATTTCTTTGCAAATTATTATCCCCCAATTTCCAAAAACTTCAATGAATATCTTGCCAACCGTTTTCAGAAATTTTTGTAGAACATTTAATTCTGCATGAATCCCCACATGGTGTTCCAACATTTTTTGCATCAACAAGTTTTTTGGAGGTTCTACTTATGTATTGTTGTCCACTATTTCTTTTAGTTTTAGAAATTTTTTTTTTCCACGTTTCCATACAGCGTTATTTTATTGATTTCCATACAGCGTTATTTCGAAATATTGCTTGAAACTGAAACATGTACAATATTTTTAAATTCCTTTTGGAAATATTTTGATTTACTACTAAAGTTATAGGCGAAGGAGAGTTGGTTCTGTGTGGAACTGAAAGTTATGAGTGTTTTTAATGTATTGCTAACATAAATTCTTTTTTGGAAATTTCGGACTTGTTTCCTTATTGTTCTGGGTGATCGATATATGTATATACAGTATTGGACAAAACATTTGCAACCAACATCGAACAATGCTAAAAAGTGTTCCTAATTTTACATGTCTTAAAAACGAAACGAACTATACTACCACAGCAAACAGTTCAGGAGTCTGGAGTCATAGCATGCCATGACATGAGCAATCAGCTGACAGGTGACAGCATACAGGCAGAATTTCGTTGACAAGTGCCATTTTGCAGTGGACAAAACAAGTGCAACTTTTTTGGTTTGTCTCATTTTCTTAAGTCTGGTCCGTGTCAACGTCACGGAAGTTTTTTAATAATTAAAGAAAGTATCCAGAAGTTTCCAGAAGAAGCATCTGGAAGCACCCAGTAGCATCCAGAAATATCCAGAAACATTCAGAAGCATCCAGACGCATCCAGAAGCTTCCAGAAGCACCAAAAAGAAGCATCTAGAATCTTCCAGAACAGGTTCACACAGGTTCATTTTACTATATAAGAGACATGTAAATCGACATGTAATTCAGTCAATATATGGAAGTCAATCAGTCAGTATTATCAAGACAGTTTATCGAAGTGAGTTTTATCAAAGTGTTTTATCGAAGAACATCAATACAAGAAGTGAAATACAACAAGTGTTTCATTACATCAATACAGTCCACATCCAACCAAGACGTTGTGTTCCACAGCATTATTGTATCATCACAAGGTAAATGTAACACGGTAAGCCTTGAGAAGCGTGATTATTTATTTTTATTATTTTTATGACTTCGAGTGCAAAAATGGCTCCTGACAGTCTTGGATTGGAACTAAGAAAGAAAATTATTGGCGATTACGTAAGTGGAATGTCACAAAAAAGTATTTGTGATAAGTATTGCGTGAAAAAATGGACTGTATCAAGACTATGTTCCAAATATCGTTCTACGGGGAAGTTGGCAGCAGATCACAAAGGTGGAAGACCGCGTTCCACCACTTCTAGAGAGGATTCTATGATTGTCAGATCCGTCAAGAAGGATCCCTGGATATCATCAGTCGAGATCCAAAAGCAATTAGAGCTGCATGTATCTGACCGAACAATCAGACAACATGCTATTAAAGCCGGATTGTTTTCTCGACGCCCTGCAAAGAAACCGCTGATTTCACTAAAAAACCAGAAGAAAAGACTCCTGTGTGCTACATCTCATATTGACTGGAATGTGCAGAAATGGCGAACTGTCCTGTTCAGTGATGAATCGAAGTTCAACATCATTGGGAGCGATGGCATTTGCCGTGTATGTCGACCGGCCGGTAAAACGCCTCGATTTACGTTACTTTCATAAGACCGTGAAGCATGGTGAAGGCAATGTAATGGTCTTGGGGTGTTTTTCTGCTAACGGTCTAGGTCCAATACATCGAAACAATGGAATAGTGGACCGTTTTATGTATAAAAATATCCTGAAAGATGTTATGTTACCTCATGCTGAATGGAATATGCCAATAAAATGAGTTTTTCAGCAAGACAACGATCCGAAACACACTGCAAAAGTAGTCAAGCAGTGGTTTCAAGACAACCACCTATCGGTGATGGATTGGTCGCCTCAATCTCCGGATCTCAACCCTATCGAGAACCTGTGGGAGATCGTCAACCGCAGAATTAATCGTGAAGGTGTTCAATAAGGATCAACTGTTTGAACAAATCCAAAAGGCCTGGGCAGCGATTCCACAAAGTTTGATTGATCACCTGATCGAATCTATGCCTCAAAGATGCAAGGCTGTGGTCAACAACAAAGGATTCGCCACGAAATATTGATAGCGAAATACAGCTTGGTCAACATTTTGTTGAGTTGCACTTGTTTTGTCCAGAAGGAAATCAACTTTTTTTAATGCTTTTGATTAATTTATTAACTTTCGTGTACAAATAATGAACTTTGTGATAAATAAAACTTGAAGAACTTTGTCTCTTAACAGTTACATAGTTATTTCTCTAAATTGAAAAAATGCAGCACTTTTATATAAAGAAACTAAATTAGCATTATTTGGTTGCACTCGTTTTATCCTATACTGTATATATATATATATATTTATATATATATTTTTATATATATATATATTTATATATGTGTATATATATATATGTATGTATATGTATATATATATATATATATATATATATATATATATATATATATTTATATTTATGTATGTATGTATGTATATACAGACAGACTGTTTTTCTTTCTGTAGGTTCATCCGGTAGCTTCCTTATGAACCTACAGAAGGAGAAACAGCCTGTTGAAGTAAAAATTAGATAATTAGAGTATTTTTAATAATTTATTATTGCTCTCTTTTTTAAGAACATTGAGCTCCTGACTAACCCTGAACTCTCTCTCTCTATATATATATATATATATATATATATATATGTATATATATATATATATATATATATATATATATATATATATACATATATATATATATATAATATATATATATGTATATATATATATATATATATATATATGTATATATATATATATATATATATATATATATATATATATATATATATATATACATATATATATATATAATATATATATATATATATATATATATATATATATATATATATATATATATATATATATATATATATATATGTCTTTAAGGAAAACTGCAATTATACTTTCCTATATAATCTTCAATCAAAACATGCATCATATTTAATACACTACTTTGTTGATATACGAATTTATTATTATGTTAATTTTCACAACCATGACTTAGCTCATGTTATAAAAATTGTTTGTATTATTCTTATATAGTAAAATATTATATTTAGTTGAAAAATGTTTATTCATTTTTTTTGAAATGTGCTAAATTGAAATTACAAATTTTCGATATGCTTAACAATTTTTATTTCATATTTAAGATGAGGAAAATAAAAATAACAAGTATATTTATAAAAACATAAAAAACAATAATAAAAGCATATTAACACAAGAAGGAACGTTTGAGTTGTTTTATACTAACATAGCTCAATAAACTATTTATACAGCAGTTGTATAATTTTGGGCTACTAAATAAAATCTCTAAATATTAAAACATTTACAAAACTTGAATATTGAACCCTGATTGCTGTCTACCATACAGTTATATTATAAACCTTCTACCATACTGCAGAGGGTAGTTAAGAATTGAAATGTACATATGTTTAAAAAAAAAAACAGGTTCATATAACGAATATTTTTAGTAAACCTATTAGTAATAGGTTTACTTTGTTAAACAATGTAACATTGTTTGTAAACAGTATAAGATTTTGACATCCCAGAATCCCTGTTTGTTAAATTACAAGAAAACTTGCAAGTCATACACCACTGGTTTATGGTTTGTTTAATTTTAATTTTCTCTTCAGTTTAGTTTGATTTTTTGAATAGCAGAACGCCATGAAATACTGCACCTGCTAATGTAAAAAAATTCTATTCTAAAGCTTAGCATTCAAGCTAAAAATATTCTTATAAATGGTTGTATGGGATCAACCCATACAAACATTTATAAGAATATTTTTAAATATATTCTTTATAAAGTCAAAAATGTCACATAGTTGAATATGTTCAAATTTAATTAAAAATAATTTAAAAAAAATGATACTAACAAATAAAATTTCAATAGCTCCAAAAGTTATAGTATGTCACTGCAATCATGATCAGTCACCATTGTCACATTTACTGTTGTGATGCCAATGATTATGGTGGAGGTGACAAATTGCATACTTAACTTAGCTCTTCACATGAACTTATCTGGAAATCAGCTGGGTTATTCTTAATATTAAATGAGACAGTGGGACAGCAAAAACCATTGAGTATGGTTTTCACTGTCCCACTTTGAATCTTTGAAAACTCTGCCATCTTTGAACAACAAAATTTATTAATGGTAGATTTAATAATTAATATAATGATTTAATATAATAATTTACAGAACAAAAAAGTTTTTTAAAGTCATTTTAAAGAACAATAAATTTCTATTACTTCATGAATTGATGTAAAGTTTTATGTATAGTTATGTGTTATATTCCTAGTATACTGTCCTTTTTTATTGTCTTTTTTCTTCGAAACATTAAATAAAATGTATGTATTTACAGAATCATTTTTTGAAAAGACAATTTTATAATTTATTAAAATTTAAATTATGCATTAAAAAGTTCTTATAACTATAATAATAATAATAATAATAATAATAATAATATACTTCTTTTTTCTACATATAATAAATACAACTTTGTGTTGCTTAGATTTATATATGTATAAATATATTTTTGTATTGTTTAAATTTATTTATGCTGCTCTTTAATTATTTGTCCTAACAAGCAGAACTAAACCTATTTGATGCAAGTAATCTGTGGTGCTAGACCAAACAATAAAAGCCCACAGAGAAATCAGAAACATTTCTGTTGAAAAAACTTTTTTTATAAAGGAGGATGAGTAATAAAAACAAAGAAAAATGAACAGAACTTCAGAATAAACATAGATTTATTTTAAAGAGAAAAAGCTTATACATTATCACATTCAACGGTAATTTTATCGTTAAAGTATATCTAAAGCAAACAGAACACATAAGCAACAAATATATAGATAATGACCATAAATCTTCATTAGATAAAAAAGTTTAATTTACCTTAAAACAAATATATATATACATAGTTTAGCCTGCCAGATAAACACCATAGCCATTTATGCATTACCCTGTGATGACAGTATGGAGTAGGTGTATACTCCAAACTGTAGTAAAAATTATTATTACTTATGACAGATTAGACACCTATGCATCTGACTTCTGGTTCTAATAGCTAGCTCAGGCATATTCCAGAAACTTCTTTTCCTCTGGACGTTTTAGAATAGAAAAAACACGGGTGTAAAATTTTTTGCTTTTTTGGGGACACTTATATATGAGTCATAAATTAGAAATTTTTCCATAACACAGGTGTTCAATGTAGGTTCTAATAAGTTATAAAATTGTCTTTCCAAAAAATGATTCTGCAATTATATTCATTAAACATTTTATTTAATGTTTCAAAGAAAAAAGTCAATTTACTAGGAATATAACATAACTACATAAACATTTTTTATCAATATCATGAAGTAATACAAAAATTTTGTTCTTTAAAAAGACCTTAAAAACTTGTTTGGTTCTGTAAATTATTATATTTTATTATTATATTAATTATTATAGCTAACATTTACAAATTTTGCTGTTCAAAGATGGCTGAGTATAGTTTTTTCACTTTGCCAACAACAACTTATTATGTGTATTACACAAAATATTTTTAATATTAGTGTATCGTTTAAATTTATTTATGTTTCTCTTTAGTTATTTGCCCTAACAAGCAGAAAAGTATCAATTACACAACTCCCTCACATAATGAAAGTATGTTCTACAAATATTGGAACAAAGAAAAATGGATTCCTTTATATCTTATACCTGTGCTTCTCCCTCTTTCTTGTTTCAAATCTCCAACTTTCTTTACAAAGTTCAATGCTGCTGGTATTGATTACTCTTTTTTTTAAACCTATTTAAAATGATTTTGATGTGTAAATTATGAAATATTTTTGGAAAATAAGTAAAATATGTTTAACTATCTATCAAATTTAGGAACAATTTCTGTTATGTATATCTTGGTGTTTGTAATTACTAAAGCTATTATTTGGGGTCCTAACTTGCATTTTAATCCTTCAAATGACATAAAAGCATCTCAATGTGAGTAAATATTTTTTTAGATCATTTATAACCATCATTTATAACTAAATACAAATTTATGTGTATGAATATTGTAATCAAATATAAATATAGCATGTAAATGTGTATTTTAGCCAAATATAAATTTAACATGTATGTAGCATGTATATAACCATATAACTTGTATTCTGAATGTCAGTTTATGAATTAGAATGTTCAATGTCACAGAATTGTCATGAATTTTTTTTTTCTTTTTATAAGTAGTAAAAGTTGTTAGTAGTTATTAGTTTTTTTAATTATTTTCTTTTTTCTTTTTAGTTATCTTGTGACTTAAATTTATTGTAACAAAGTTATATTCTATAGTTTTATTATAGAATATATTCTATAATTTATATTCTATAGTTTTATTATATATCTATTTTGTATATTTATATAGAGAGATTTCTTTACTGCAATATTACAAGCAAAAAATTAAAAGTTTTATTGTCAAAATTGTTTAATAATTTTTTTTGTTACTTTACTTTTTAATTGTGTTGATAAAAAATCTCTCCAAAGTTTTAGTTGTATCTCTTTAAAGTTTAATTTGCATTATTTCTCCAAAGTTGCATCTCTCCAAAGTTCTAGTTGTATCTCTTCAAAGTTTTAGTTGCAACTGTTCGTAAATAACCATTATATTTCACAATAAACACAACACAACTGAAAACGTATGTAAAAAGAAAACATACAAGTGTGTTGTTAGAAGTCCAGTTTTGTAAAAATAAAGTTTACATTAAAAATTTATATTTTCAACGTATAGATAATCATTTTTTGATATTCTAAAATAATGATTTTTAACTCATCAATAATTTGAATTTAAAGTTCTCATAATATTATGTCCAATCTTTAATCTTTATGTTCTTTGAATTATTTTAATTTAAAATTTAGTTTAATTAAGATCTTTAACTCTTTCGCACCTATATAAGATTTGTAAACAGTAGAAATATACATACTAGTGATGTACCGATAGCACTTTTTTGGCCAATGCCGATGGATGGGAAAAGGCTGATACCATTGAATTGACTAATTATTAAAATTTAAAACTATACAACTTTAAATTGTGTAATCTTTTTCATGGAATCAATACTGGTAAACAAATACTTGGACCCAAATCAGAGCCAGACCATTATTTTAAAAGATTTTAGAAAAACTCAGTTAAAAACATATACATTTTTTAGTTTTTTTTTTACTATGTAAAGAAAGAATAAATACAATTTTAGAGGTACGCTTTTTATTTCAATTTTAAAAAGAAAATGGTACTATCGTAAGCAGTTTACTTAGAATTCTTTATTAATTCACTAGTAATATAGATATCTAAATAACAATCATATGTTGTTTAGATATCTAAATTATATATAGATCATTAAATTGTTTTTAGAATAATTTTATTTTGTGATGTTCGATCCCCATCACGTCCCGAGGAGTACTGGGCTCAACTTGTTTCTCCACGCAACGGCTTTGTTCATCAAGGTTTGTTTTTCAGAGTTATAAAGTTGAGAAAGGGTTGTAACCATAACTAAAGTAGCCTCCTTGACTAGAGTGGCCTTTATGGTGGTGAATTGAAATAAAAAATATAGAGAGAGAAATACAGTAGGCTTTACTTGAACACATATAGATAACAATGTTAAAATAGGTTACTTTTAAGAATAACAATAGAACAACACAAAATAAAATTATTCTAAAAACAACATTATGGTAATAAAAGTATAAGTACATTCAGTTGTTAAATTAAAGCTTGTAAACATCATCTTAAGAATAAACAATATTGTCTTTAAACAAAGTCAAAATAAACAATATCTTAAAAAAATTATAACTAATGCATAAAGTTTAGTTTACTTATTATTTAATTATTATTATAATGTAGGATAAAAATATTCAAATGCCATCATTTACTAAAGAAAAAGTCAGACTTTATGTCTTAAAAAAAGTTAATAAAATACTAACCAAGACTTAAAACAACCAGAGGTGCATTATGTACAGAAAATAGATACAAATAGGCATGCTTAAACATTGAAATAGAAAGTGCTCAAACACTTAAAAATCTTAAAGGATGTAAAAAATTATCAACAAATTAGCCACAAAAAACAGTTTTGTATTATAAAAAGCATCAAATTTGCACTCAAAATTGCATTTTTTTAACAGATAAATTCATAATTCATATATTTTAAAAAATAACTAAAATATCAGTGATAGCGTACATTAATATCATATGAATGTGACTTGTGAAAAAAAATTTTTAATCAAACACTCAAAAAAAACTAAGGGGTCATCTAAGGGGTTGTTCACAAATTACGTCACTGATTTTTCAACCATTTTAGACCCCTGTCCCCCTCCGTGTCACAAATTGTAACACTTTAGTAACAAGTTCTGAATGAGTTGTCACAAAACCACTAACTTCCCCCCCCCCTCCCTCATCCCTAAAGCATGACATAATTTATGGACCCTTTATTTCTATTATGGAGCTTTTAATATTAGTTTATTACGGCTAATTTTAAAGCCAAATATAAAGTTATCCTTTAAAGCATAAAATCAAGTAGTTTTGATTAATGGCTCTGCTAAAAAAAAACCTTTATTCACTACAAAAGAGTTAATAAGAAATTATGCTTTACCTTTTTACTTCATTGTTTGAACATGCTAACTTTTTGCATTCTCAAACGATTAGGTGTTTTAACAGAAGTATCCATAATTGATTCCATTGTTAAAGAAAAATGACTGTTACTTTCACTAACATCAGTACCACTGAAGTCATCACCTGAGGCATTTATTGAGACAAATCATTTTTCAATAGTCAGTCATCCCTTTTACAACTTAAATATATAATTTTGGAATTTGTTAATTTTTAATTGTTGCCTTAATACTATGAACTAGAAGAAAGCAAAGCCCCTGAAGCAACCAGGGATGCTTGACTCTTCAGCCTCTGAAATTTTTGTGATACTGTTTATTCCTCATATTAAAAAGTGATAAAAGCAAAATTTTTTGTCTAACAGATTTATTTATTTGTTTGTTTTTTTTCATTTTAGTATACAACAGTGGTTTCCCTGCATTGGCAGGAATATTAGCATTGGCTTTTTACATTCACAACGCAATTTTATCAATACTTTCAACCAACGAAAAACCTGAAAACAATGTAATTTTGTATTTTTTTACATATTTTTTATATATTTTATGTCATTATCATATACGAAAGTTTACAATATTTTTTCAATATTCAATTCAACATAGCATGGCAACTTGCATATTTAACTTTATCATAATCATTCACATTCAAATTTGATTTACTATTATATATCAAGTTCTTTGTATGTTTTTATGATTTTACACAATTTGTTTTTGTTTTTTGGCATGGAAGATTTTATTTGTAAGACTAAAAAGATTTAAAAATATAGTAATCAAAAAAATCAACATATAACTGTTTTGAGCTTCAATAATTAAAAATTGACAAACTTGGGGGTTGTTGTGCTTAACTTTAGTCAAATAAAAGCGCATTATAAAAATTGGCTTGAAAATATAGATGTAATGTTTTCTCATATTTTATTATCTGTAAAATATCATAGTCTGAAGATAAGCTGCAAAATTGATTTTATTGCATCAATTTTGTCAGATAAACAGAACTACTGAATCTTTTCAATTACCTGATCATAGCAAACCACAATTTTATAGCAAACCACTTCTATATACTAAGTCTAAAATTTTACTTTTTCCATCAAGTAAAATAGTATCAACTAAATGTAATTTTCTACTTATTTCTTTTTTTGGCTCATCAAATTTCCTGCAAAATGGTTTATTATTAAAGTAGGTCTTTACCACTAAAGTATGAACAACAATAAAAGTGTTATAATGTACCAAACATTAAAGCAAAACATTACAAATTCTAATGTTGTTATAGATACCAAGTTTGAATAATGTTAACCAAATAAAATGTAACCAAATTAACAACATGCAAATCCTGGTAAAGATGAAAACAATATGTGGTAGGTTGACAATATGTGGTAGGGTGACTTTTTATGATTCTTGTTTATATAACATTCCATTTATTTTTATTCTCTTAATTTTGATAAAATTCTTTCTGATCAACTTTGCCAATCTAAAATAACCTTTTTCAACCCTTTTTAGCTTTTTAGTCTTTTCCAACTCTTTTTAGATTTTTTCTCTTTTAACTATTCTTTTTTATTCACTGGCAATTCTAGTTTAAAATAAAATTGTTTAAAATAATTATAAAAAAAAAATTTCTTTAATAAGTGTCCTTTAAAAATAGAATTTCATATAATATAAATTTCTTCGACACAGATGCATTATATGTTTTTAACATCACATCTAACCAGTATGCAGAAACAATCTAATAAAATTGTTTAATATTGTTAAAATTTCAGAAATATGAAGAAAGTTTATTATTATTAAATAAGATGTCCAATATTTTTTAAAATTTAAAATTTAGTTTTTGCTAAACCTGACATCCCAATTTGCTACTTGTAGTTCATATTTTTCTACAGATTAATCAAACAACGAGTCAAATTTTATCTAAATGAACAATTCTGGATTTGTTTCCTTTTTATTTTTAGTACTCAGCACACAAAACTTATCTTAAAAGTTTCTTGAGTTTTTTTCTTATTTATTGAGCTTGTAGTAGAGAGTGACACGGGGACAGAAAGTCTCCCTATCCCCACCCCATCTGCATACACATTTTTCCATCCCCGTCCCATCCCCATCAGGTTTGTCCCCATCCCCACCCCATTCCCATCAAGTTTGTTCCCATCTCCATCCCATCCCCATCATTACTGCTTCTCTCCCCATCCAGTCACCGCATCCAGTATAATAATTCAAATATCAAAATCTTGTATTTTAACTTTTTTCATTAATACTTTTATTAATACTTGAAAACTGTCCTTGACTCAGATATATTATTATGCTTACCTACTATATCTATTTTTTGTTCAAACCATACAGAAATAAAAGTCCATCGACACAATCTGGATGAAGTTGTGTTCTTCTATCGTCAAGTGTTCTTCCAGCAATTGAAAATGAACGTTCGGATGATGTGCTTGTTGCTGGAATTGACAACACTGACTGTGCTACCTGTGACAAATTTGGATAGAGTCCTGTTTTACTTTTCCAAAACGAAGAAATATTATCCTCAGAATCTGTGCTGTTCCAGTAGCTGTCAGCTTCATTGATGGCAGCTTCTTCACTTTCAAATAAATCCACAAAAAATTCACTTGAATTGTCGTTATGTATTTTCCTCTTTTTTTCAGTTGGCTCAAGAGAAGTATTTTGATTTAAGTCAAAGAAGGCTGGTCGGACTAGAGGCAATTCATCTACCATGTTGTTTAACCTATTTAGTGCTTCTTTAATTTCTTCTTCTGTCATTATTTTAGTTGCAATTCTTTTAAATTTTGGGTTCAAAAGAGTTGCAATTCTATGCATTTCATTTATTGGAAAATAGCGCTTCATCATGTCATTTAAATGTGTCTTAAAGTCTTTAATGATATTACTATCTGTAGCCAATACTTGCAAATGTTTTGTTATTTGATATTTAGTTGCAACAACCATGTGCAAAGAACATTCTTTGTCTGTTGAAAGATGTTTAGTAGCAGTATCAAATGGTGTTAACACTGTGATGACATCTTTCAATAAAGTCTCGTTCAAATCGAATAGTTTTCTTTGAAGTTTTTTATCTTGTTCTCTTGCTGACAAAGTTGTTATATCTTCGATATTTGTCAACACTGATTGCAACATAGTGAGTTGAAAATTCCATCTTGTTGAAACAGATTGCTTAACCGATGTTTGTAGTTCATGTTGAATTTTTGAATGTTTTATATGTGTCACTATTTCCTTGCATGTGCCACTAAGACTAATGATTTCCAAAACCGAAGCAGGGGCTTCGAATCTTTCACTTCATGAATCAAAACCAAATTTAGTTTGTGTCCACAGCATGGAATTCAAATTTGATCTTTAAAAGCAGCTTTAACATTTGAGCCATTGTCAGTTACATAATAATTGTCACTTCGCCATGCTCCCATTTCTTCTAGAATTTCTTTGGTAATGGATTTAATATTCTCAGCAAAATGTAATAATAATAAAATATTTATGAAACGTTAATTAAAATAAAAAATACAAGATTGACATTGCCAATAACATTGAAATAAGATTTTAATTGATGAAAGCTTTGTGGAAAGTTATTACAATAAACTACTTTTTAAATTGACAAGAGAAGAGAATCCACAAGCCAAATAAATATTTATGAAATCATGTGGTTTAACTTTAATAAAGAAATATTTATGAAACCATTTGGTTTTAAAAAAGACATTTGTAACCATGTGGTTTTAAAAAAGAAATATTAATCAAATCATGTGGTTTAATATTATTAAAGAAATATTTTTAAAACCATTTCGTTTAAATAAATAAATATTTTGGAAACCATTGAGTATTTAACTCAATAAGAATTATAATAATCTCACCTGTGTGTTTTTCTTCCATTGATCTTGTTGCAATGATGTATGAGCACAATTTCCATTGGTCGTTGATATAGAGTACTGTAATTGTGATGTATGGCACTGTTGTCTGTATGTGTGTCCACAAATCAGTTGTTACAGCAAAATGTTTCTGCTTCTCAAACACTTTTCTAAGCTCAGCTCGTTTCTTTTCTGCTTCAGTATAAACATGACGAGAAACAGTTCGAGCAGAAGGAAGAACATTATCAACAGAAACATTTCCATGTTTAGCTCCAATTGAAATTAATTTCTCTGCAAATTTTCTAAAACCAACACTTTCTACAATTGAAAATGGCCGAATGTCAGTAGCACACATGTTCGAAATTACATTAACCAGCTCACTTTTTTTTGTTGTCGATATTTTTTTAACAGTTTCAGAGGTTGACACACAAACCTGGTTATTTTCGGCAACTCTGTTTTCCCCACACATGATTTTATGTGAGCTTTCAAACCACTTGTACCATCTCAAGATTTCCATTTTAGTAGAGCTTTACACTTCAAACAAAGAACGTGCTCACTAAAAACATTGTCAACATTCACCTTTAAGAAAAACGGCCAAACATCGCTGGTTCCCGGATTTTCGACGTAACTTATACTATCATCGTTTTTTGAAATAAGTTTGCTTAACTTTAATTTATCCATTTTATGTATCCAGATTACAAATTAATAACCATTACCGTGGAAATAAATTCAGATCTGTTACCGCCACCGCGGTATAACCAAGCCCATTTTTTTCATCCCCGCGGTATTACCGCAATTTCCGTTACCGTGTCACACTCTAGCTTGTAGCTGAGATGACTTCTTTAAGTGTTTGAAGATCTCTAACTGGAAGATCATCTGGTAATTCTAAAAAATGAAAACTTTTATGGTGAGTTCTACTTTGCAGTGACTCAGCCCATTTTAAATATTATCTATAAAAAATATGTTTTGTTACATAGTGGAAAAATCAACTGAGTATCTATTTTATTTTTTTATTTAGATACTGTTAGATTTAAGCATTTTGTACTTTTTTATTTTATACTTTAAAAAAATTTTTAAACAAAAAATAGTTTTAATAATGTTATTTATAAATATGGCAATATTTACAAATAATATTATACATTATGGCAATATTTATAAATAATATTATTTATAAATAAGGCAATATTTACAAATAATATTATTTATAAATAGGGAAATATTTGCAAATAATATTTATAAATATAGAAATATTTATAAATAATGTGTGGATAAAAAGGATAGTTATCTATCTTGAGTACTTTTCTGTTCTGACCACAAAAACAACTAGCTTTTTTATATGATCTTTAAAAATGTTTTAAAAACTTTCATAACTTTGAAAACTTTTTTTTGAAAATTTATGTTTTAAAAACTTTCATAACTTTGAAAACTTTTTTTTGAAAATTTATGTTTTAAAAACTTTCATAACTTTGAAAACTTTTTTTTGAAAATTTATGTTTTAAAAACTTTCATAACTTTGAAAACTTTTTTTTGAAAATTAGAATTTTAACAAAATAGAATATAATGGAAACATTTGTTGAAAAAATTGTTAAAAAGTTCAAGATAACTAAAGAAAACCAGCAGAGGGACCGAAAATATTTTCTAAGATACTTAAAAGTTCAGTATATTGAGGTTTAAGATATCGAAAGAGTCTTAGCGTAAATGAGTAATGTGTCTAAGGGACCAGGAAAAAAGTTTAAGATATCAAGTATTTAAGACATAAGTTATTGACATATCAGCGCCAAACCTTTATTTTTACTTTTTTTTTTTTTTTAAATGAAATTTTAAATAAAAACATGAAATTTTTTTATAAAAGATTTTATGTGCAAGTTTTTAAATATGCTTTTGTTTTGTATTGAAAAGGTTCTTTTGTTTTTTTATTGAAAAAATTTTGGGGAGGTTTTTTAAAAAATTAATATGCCTAAAAACTTAAAAAATACCTTTAAAAAGTAGAATTTTAAATAACAGATGTTAAGAAATACTATAAAATAGAATAAAGAATCTAGGAACAATTATAAGATCTTTAAAAAATGTGAATAAATTAAAAAAAAAGGTGCTTTTTTCATTAGCACATAGTGATCAGCCTCTCTGAATTTTTTAAGTTTTTCTTAAACTTTTTATTATTATTTTTATTAAGTTTTAAATTAATGAATGATAAATTAAATTTTGTTAGGGTTGACTATTTTAAATCACATTTCTAAATTTTTATTTAAAACTAATTTAAATATTATTTATATTAATTAAACATGTATTTCTTGTAATACAAAATTGTATTTCAACAATTCATACTCACTAAAAGTCATATAGAAACTTCTGGTACTTTATTGTAGAAACTTCTGGTACAAATTATTTTTGATTCATACATCTGTATAGTTTTATTTAAGAAAAGTTTATAGTTTATTTTTGAGAAAATATTTAATATAAATATTTTATTATAGGCTCGTGATGTTAGCATAGCATATACTCTTACTGGTTGTATGTATTTTACTGTAGCAGTTGTATTTTATTCCTGTTTTCCTTTGGATAAAAGTTGCATAGAGCAGGTGTTTTTTTGTTATTTTCTTTTTCATAAGTACTTATAATTATATGAGAAAATGCAATGATCATTGATTTTTTAAAAAATGGTAATTTTTTTATAAAATGTTTGTTATTTTTGTTGTTGTTTTTTTGTATAAAATGTAAAATATTTTTATTTTGATGTCAGGTTTTCCTTGACAACTTTCCATCAACTGATATCATGGTGTTTATTGCACAATGTGGCCTATTGTTTCAAATGACAACAGTTTTCCCACTTCTTGTGTATATAGTGCGAGTACAAATATTTTCTTATTTTTGGAAGTCAATTGATTTTGGGTAAATATTTTGTATGTTTAATTTAGTGTGTATGCGATCTATATATCATGTAGATCTGATTCGTTCTCTCTCGTGTAAATCTCATTCACTCTCTCTCGTGTAATCTCATTCACTTATCACACATTCAATATTATTTAATCTCATTTATTAATTTCCTCTTTAATTTTATTAATCTTGTATTTTTTTAAATGTTCCTCTTTTTATTTGTTTTTATTGTTTTAAAAATTATAAAATTAAAAATATTTGTATTGTATGCAGTTTTTAGATGCCAATAAAGAGAGACAATTTTATAAAGTAAAAATGTTGTAACCATTCTTTTCTTTATTTCTATAGGTACTTACCAATTATCCTCTTAAGCACTCTATCTGTATCAACTGGAGTGTTTATGGCAGTGTTTTATCCGCAAGTAGGACACATTATAAGGTAAATTAAGTGGGTTTTTAAATCTTAAATTTTTTGGTTGGGAATTTAACCACCATATTTTTTAGTAAATTTAACCACAAAGTTGGAATTAGGGTTGACTCCTTAAAAAAGCCTAGTTAAGGTCAGACTAGATGTTCTTTTTTATAAACATAGTTTTAAATTTATATATAAATTTGTATTATATAATATATATATTACAAATTTATATATATATATAATATATATATATATATATATATATATATATATATATATATATATATATATATATATATATATATATATATATATATATATATATATATATATATATATATATATATATATATATATATATATATATATATATATATATATATATATATATATATATATATATATATAGACCACACTGGAAAAATGATCAAGCTACATTTTTATGGTTTTGAGTAAATTAGATTTTAAACTTCAAAACACTATAGCTCACTTATTTGTTAAGCTTTTTTAATTTTCTCTTTTTTGTTATTTACTTGAGCAAGGTCTTTAATAAAAACAAAAGTTTTACTCTCAACATTACTTAGCAATGATGCTGTTGTTATTGTTTTACCGATGGCTTTTTGGTGCTTCATCGTTTTTCCGTTTTATACTTTTTTTTTTCAAAAAATGTTGTTTATAAATAAAAAAATAAACTTTAACTGGTGCAGTGTAGAGTGTATTTATCGTTTTGTCTAGAAGAATAACCAATACAATAAATTAAGGAAAACTTAAACTTTATTAACTAGAAATAAGATGCGTTTTAGTAATCGTGATCAGGATTAGTTAAAAAATAAAAGGTGATTGTTTTCAATCATCAGTGTCCAAGCTACTTCCTTCAGAACCGCCAGTGATGTCTGTAGTTGAGGTTGAAAGGTTGTCAAAGAATGCATGGTTTTCAGGTCGACAAGCGCTTGAGAACTTGGAAATCTTTATACTTTTCTTTGCTGATCGCCAGATCAGTAGGATAGTGTTGCATCAGCATTGGAAGATTTCTAAGAATTGATCTCTTCTTCTGGGGTTTTGCTAATACACCGGTTTCCATTGAGCCATTCTAATTATTTATATATGACACCAATTTGGGATGCTGAGCTTCAAATCGGATTTCCTGCACTGGCCTTGTGGGAAAGGGACATGTTGCTTTAAAGTTTAGTTTCATGTGGTTAGTGAAACTCAAAAACTAGTTGCGAGAAAAACAAATAACATTGTATGGTGTTGGTTTAGCTCTAGCTTCTTCCAGGACTCTACACCAGTCTTCTGGCAACTCCACACCAGCCTTTTGGTTTACCAGACCCATGTCTCTGTCACACTCCATGTAAGAGTGTCCTCTGATGGGGAAAGTCAGCTTGACAGTCTTGAAGCGCTTGTAGGTGTGAATCATTGTGTGGAAGAAATGAATGATGGTGAAATTTTTTTTCTGTCCAGCACATCCATCACAAAAAGCCTCCAGGTCAGTGACATTAAGATGACTCGAAAGATGATTTATAAAAAGATGATGCAACATTGACGCAACGTCATCTGCACCCTTCTTTCCTTTGGTTTCACCGTAGGTATATATGTATATACCATTTATGGACAGCACGTGAATGTTAAAAGATACAAAAGTTGGCGACGGTAGTAGACATTATTACATGTCTTGTTTGGTATAGGTAGATTTTTTTGATAATCATATGATATTGCCTCAACCGCATCAGTTGCTTGAGCACGTCTGTGTGCCTCCGATTTTCTTGTGTAAAATGTATCAGCTTCGCGTTTATGAAGTTCATGTTGTTTGGTCAATTTTTCTTTTTCCACATGTAGGACATCTACGTCTCCGTCATTCTTTAAGATGCATTTTTCTACATGCTCTATTTTTAAAACTAACTTCTCACAAGTCGCACAAGTGTCTTTTCTTGGGTATCCAAACCCTACATTTAAGTCCTTAACAAACACTCTGCGATAAGTTTCGTAAGTTATCTCTATGTCAGGATGTGTTTCTTGGAAGAGGGCGTGCATTTTGCTGACATTAAGCTCTGCTGAAAGATACAGTTTTCTAGTTTTGCCAAGTGCATAGTGAGAATATCTTCCACAAAAGATATATGTGCATGGATAGCTGCTGTCACATGGTCAGGAAGCCTGTGTGGCCTATTCTTATGTCGTCCTCTGATATCTTAAGGATGATACCTTGTTGTAAAAAAAACCATTAGTAAGTGTGAGTAATAGAGGCGGATTAGTTGATTGGGGGAGGGGGTGGGGTGTGAGTGGTACTTACAAAAAAAAATAACATTATTAATACTCCTAGTGGTAGTGCTAGTATAAGCTATAAATTAGTGAATATCTTTCCATAAGCAGTCAACCGTTACAACTACAAGTTAGTAAATCTAAATTAAAATTTGCATTGAAATTGAACTGTTATTTGTATGGTTATTAGTTTATTAATTTAACTGTTATGTCGGCATTGCACTATCTGTATAGTATGTTGCTAGACAGTGTGAAAAAAGGATGCAATACGCAAACATCAACTTGAAAAAAAGGTTCCACTGGATGTTTAGCAATGGTACAAAAAAATACAGTCAACTAGTATTACTACAGTCTATTAGCTGTAGTAAAATTATACCTGACTACATCTAGTAACATGAACTGATTATGATTGCTCAATAATATTTTAATCTAGCAGTACCAGATCAGTACCATGCTCAATAATATTTTAATCTAGCAATACCATGAATAACTTTGTAAAACAGAAATAGCTATATTTAAAGATGCCTTTTCAATAATTTATAATTATGATAATGTAAATTATTATAATAATTATCACAATTATATATTTTTAAATAGGCATACTTTGTGTAATAGTTATATTTTGCTATTCACCTGTTGAGGTTAAAGCTTTTTTGATGGTTTGTACTCTTCTGTTTGTAATGCCAAACAAGGCAATAAAGGCTTTGAAGCAGACTTTCTGTTCTACATAGGTTCCACCACGCAGGACTTGTACATGATAAGAATAAACAAATTCATAGAACTGGGGTTCCCCTTCACGATGAGTAGGTCTTCTCTTCAACACTTTCTTTGTTGTAATAAGAGAAGATAGGAATGAGTCTTGGTAGTCTTTTGAAGGGTAAGCATTGAATGCTTTAATAAGAGCTGCTCTGTTTTCTAGATTTGTTTTTGCAGTGCTTCGAAAAAACAAATAGCCTATTGTGTGGTTTGAAAGTTGAGCTTTTTCGCCTTTTTTAGAATCTTTTTTAGAACCCAATGATTTTCTTTTCTTCCGCTTGTCCTTCACTTGTGGAAAATCAGAAGCATCCGCCATTTCAACAGGTTTGTTTATAGTTTTCTCGATTCTGATTACTTTAGCGTTGTCACATGTTTTACAGCGAGCAATGTGATTGTTCTTCCAGTGGGCAGATAAACTAGAAAGCTTAATATCTATGTAATTTGACCGATATTCTAGTTATATAGTCAATTATTATATAGTTTAACTGCACCCAAATATAACAGGGGCAAAAACCCAAATAAAGCAAAAATGTAGCTCTATCATTTTTCCAGTGTGGCCTTAATATATATATATATATATATATATATATATATATATATATATATATATATATATATATATATATATATATATATATATATATATATATATTATTATATTAAATTTCATTTTAAGTCATCATTATTATCTTTTTTAAAAATCGATAAAAATTTAAACTTTTGTTACATTGCTTTTGTTAGTTTGGTTTGTTACAATATATTTTTGCTCTTTCCAATAAATGTTGTTATCAATTTATAAAAGATTATTGAGTTACTTAACTGCTCAGTTGCCAAGCTGTTTAAGTCAAGATGGATGATACTCAAAGAAGTAGAAATTTTGAATGAATCTATATTTAATGGGAAAATTTTTAGTTTTTTTTTTGGTTAAAATTTTACAGTGTTTAAATTTACATGAAGTTTACCAGTTGAAAATTTATTTTATTTCAATATAATATTTTTTTAGTAGTGGTAGCATTTGATCTGAGAGTTTTAAAAGTACAAAAAACTTGGACTTTAGTACAATTTTCATATGTCCTTTTTGCAGATCTTTTGTTCCTTATATATTTGTTTTTAGAAAATTTGTCTTTAATATTTACTACAAGTTTAATATCTCACTCTACAACATCACTAAAGTAACCAGTTGTGAGGACAGAATTTAGTTTTTTTTTTTTTTTTTCTGTTTTTTTTGCAACTTTGATTTTTTTCAGCTATTTCAGTTCTTTTAGCTACTCCTGAAGTCTTTCATCTGAAGACTGTATAATTTTAGGCGATGAAAGAGCAAACACATCTTTTTGCCAATGAAAGACTGTAAAATGACATGACAAAGAAATCTTCAATGTATCATTAAAAAACATGATCGTTTTTTTTTTTTTTTTTTTTTTTCAAACTTTTTATCTTGGAAAGTTTTCCATCTTGTTTTTTTTTGTCTCTATAACTAACATAGTTGTGAGTTCTCATGAGTTTGCTTCTCAGATAAAAAAAGTTTCATTCAATAGATTTGTTTTTTTATTTTTTGTTTTGTTGCACATTTATGGTCTATTGGTTAAAACTTTTATTTTAAATTTAAAAAATTTGGATTTTTGTGGATGTGGAAAATAAAATGTGGATTGTTGACTGAGAAGAATCAGTATAGCAGCTGTTGTTTATTAGTTAATAAGTTTTGACATCTCGCATGCTGATCAAAACTAGCAAAAACCTTTTTTAACATATATGGTAAGAAAAGCTCCACCAGCTTTTGATATTCCTCAAAATTATTTTATTTTTGTTATTCCATTGAAATAATATTTTCATCATTCCATTGAAATAATATTTTTATCATGTGGCTAGTCTCTTATTCTAAGTTATTTTTTATTTTTTATGGTTGTAAAAATTTTTTAGATTTTTTTAGTTTATTTACAAAATGCTTTTGCAAAAAATAAACAGAGAATTTAAACTTTGTTTGAATTGGTACTTAACAGGGGACTAGATGCATAAGTATATATGCATCTATTTTATATCTACCTATTTATCGTGAAGTTAGTTTCAAATTTTTCTGATCATTCTTTTATGTGATTTCGCTGGTAATTTTATGTACAGTAATTTAGGGGAAGTTTAATATAAATTTATATAGGATGGGAATAATATGAGTTTTTTAAATTGCAAGATAATAATAATTTAAAATAATTTGAAGTGAAAATTATGGACTTTGTCTTTAGGTAAAAATATTATCAAATGGTTTTTTATGTTAAAATCTACATTATTATGTATTTGTAAATGACGTCTATAAATATAACGTAAATGGTTTTTATTTTGATTACTGTTTTAGTATACTAACACTAATCACATTGTTTTATATACCAAAGAGATACAATATCAAGGAGATAGAAATATGTTATTGGGAGTCATTATTATATTATCAAGGGTAGTTAAATGCAATAGAAAGAGGAAAATAGTGCAAAGGAATGCTATATTAAAACTCTTTGAACTTTGTTAAAGAATAAACTTAGAATATTTAGTATTTTATTATTTACATAATATAGAATAAATATTTGTACACAGTATATTAATATCGAACACTATAAAATATTTAAAAAAATAAAATAAAGTATTTTTGCCATGTGTATGACCAGGTCTACTTTTGGATAGTAGATTTTTGTGATTTACCCAGCATTGTTAAACTGTAAATGTAGACTTATACAGCACCTGGTTGATACATGCGTTAATGATACATGAGTTAATGAACTTCACGAAATAAACAAAAAAAATTTATTCTATGAAAAAATCGATGTTACTAATGTACAAGCAATCAACATGAACTTAAAATAAAATTTCGTTTTTGTGAAAGTCATCTTAATTTATGGCATATTATTATAAAATATGGTTTGAGTGATTTAGTCTTCTTTTTTTAGATATATTGGTTGACTGAGTGGTTTTTTTTTTATTTTTTAGATATGTTGGTTCACTGAGTGGTTTTTTTTTTATTTTTTAGATATGTTGGTTTACTGAGTGGTTGTTTTTTTATTTTTTAGATATGTTGGTTTACTGAGTGGTTTTTTTTTATTTTTTAGATATGTTGGTTCACTGAGTGGTTTTTTTATTATTTTTTAGATATGTTGGTTCACTGAGTGGTTTAGTCTTTATTTTTACACTTCCGTCGTTGGTTTTTATGATAATTAATAAATCGCAAGGCCAGCTAACATGGTGGCGCATTTTGATTTACACATTTTTGATATCTCTTGGTGTTGTCAATTTAATTGCACAGTTTTTAATAAAATGAGGAAACTGTAAAATAATAATATATTTTATATTAAATATATAAAAAATATATAATAGTTAAGAAAATAATTTTAATAAAAAAAGTTAATACTGAGTAAATGTTATTTTCATGTATATGTTAACAAACTAGTATTGTTTTTTTGTTTTTATATTTTTTTACTATATATATATATATATATATATATATATATATATATATATATATATATATATATATATATATATATATATATATATATATATATATATATATATATATATATATATATATATATATATATATATATATATATATATATATATATATATATATATATATATATATATATATATACTTTATATATATATATATATATTTTATATATATATACTTTATATATATATATATATATATATACTATATATATATATAAATATATATATATATATACATATATACGTATGTATATATACATAGATATATATAGATATATATGTATATATACATATATTTATATATATATATATCTATGTATATATATATACATATATACGTATATATATACGTGTATATATATATGTACATATATATATGTACATATATATGTATATATATACGTATATATGTATGTACGTACGTATGTATGTATGTATGTATGTATGTATGTACGTATATACATATATATGTATATACATATATATATACATATATATATTCATGTATATGTTAACAAACTAGTATTGTTTTTTTGTTTTTATATTTTTTTACTATATATATATATATATATATACATGCATGCATACATAATTTTATAGATAGATTTTATAAAATTTAAATATTGAAAAAAAATTTCATATTGGAATGGTTTTTTTACTTTTATTAACCGTTACAATTCTTATTGGTTTTTTGAATTCGAGTATAAATTTTTCATAGTTTTATTAAATTTTTTTAATTATGTACAGTTAATTTTTATTTGGTTGCAATGTGAAAAACTTATTTTTTTAAATCATAATGATTGTATTTTATGTACAAAGCATTTTAACTTAAGTATTTATTAGACGACTTATTCCTTTGACTTTAATCATATCACATAACATAATTAAAGTTATTGAGTCATGGATTTTATCTATACTAGCTGACCGAACCGGCAAAAATGCAAAAAATTTTGTAAGTCTATTCCACACTAACTGTAAAACACAGGTCTTTACGAAACAACAACAACAACAAGATATTTATTTTCCTTTTTAAATCATAAAATAATATTATAATAATAAATATAATAATAATAATAATAAAAAATTCATAACTCTATTGATTGTAGAAAGTAAAAATAATTGCTTAATAAATAAATATATATATATATATATATTATATATATATATATATATATATATATATATATATATATATATATATATATATATATATATATATATATAAATGATAATAAATATGATGCTAAAAAAAATTAGTATGCACACCTTTTCCGCTGTCCTCAGTGTCTTTTTCGAGGGTCAAAAATGACATTGAAAACCACACCTTTGCATAATACATATTTCAATTTTTTTCAATCTTGTATATATATTCTTGTATAAAGTTTCAAGTCTTTTTTGCTATAAATATTTATAGCAAAAAAGACTTAAAACTTTAAAGTTTTCTTATATTATAAATTATACACGATTATTCCATATACCACCCGCAAACTCAACTAATGTTTATATATATCTGAAAGCCTATTGCAGTATTCTGTTTTACTGGAATAAACTGAAGCAGGCAATCAGTTAGCGAAAAATCCAGTATAGCATAATGTAACTACACTAAAAAAATCCGAGTCATTTGTTCCAATTTTAAAAAAATATAAATAAAACATTCACAATGCAAACATAAGAACTCAAGCTTTTAAACGTTAGCCGTAAAAAAACTGGCCTCTTAATTTTATACGGAAAATGCAACAAATCAGGCCGTGTAATTATAGTAGTCAATGAACGGTTTACATTATATTGTTTAAATTATTTACTTACCTAAATCTTTTTTGTTTGCATGGCAGACTAACCAACAATAACTTTGAAGCAATAATAGTGTTACAAGTAAACATCTTGTGTGTGCTTATTTAGTTATGTGCGTGTCGGATCTTTTTAAAGCACAATATGGTTTTTAAAAAGTAGGATTATAAATATATTATAGTATTATATATATAAATAGATTTATTAAAATACTGAAGGTTTAGCGAGTATGTAACACAGGACTGTAAACGCTGCCAAACTTTCTTTTTTAAGTAACTAAATTTATTTACATAAGTAACATTGTTGACGTCAACTTATCTTGACCTCCCCCCTCCCTCCATCTCTTCTGTCACAGTGTTGTTTTAGTTAACGGAAACGGAAATGTCCGTTAACTGAAGTAGATCAAATCCGTTAACGAAAACGGTAATTGAAACAGAAATACATGCTAAAACGGTAATAAAACGGAAACGGAAATAGTGGTAACGGAAACGGATCGTTAACGGAAATTCTTCAGAACATTAATAGAATTGTAAATAACGGAAATATATTCATTTAATATCAAGTTAAATCTTAACCTTCTAAAAAGCACCTACACTTAAAATATTCATATTTTCTCAATAACTAAATTTTGTCACTTAACGCTTTTTATTTTTAGTCCATTGAAAAATTATTATTCAATAGTATTCCCTATTTTGTGGTTTCGTTGTCTAGTAGCCTACGTCATCATTTTCTATGCGTATAATCATTGTGTAATTTTTTAAGTTTTTATTCGTATCTCAAGTAAACGTTTAATTCTATAATAACCACAAATGATTTATATTGGTTTGACTTCGATCAGAAGCAAATATATTCTACAAACAAAAATTAGATGGTTTCCAAATTTCGAGCAGTAAACCAATTAATAACAATAATTATTAATAACATTATAATTAATAAATTACAATGTGGCATCAAGTCAGACAATATATGCAGCTGGTCGAAAGCAGGAATCTGCTGTATGGGATTATTTTAAGCAAGATATTATTTCTAATACTTCCGAATGCAAAGTTGTTACAGTAGGTGGAACTGTATGCGGTCGTATTTTTTCCGGTAGAAATTCAACGAATGCGAAAGTTCATTTGAAATCTTACTGCAATACTTAAATTTTGTTTGGTGTCATAAGGAATTGTTATCGTAACCAACGATTGCCCATTATACTCTTCTCGTAGCACAGTAGTGACATTACATCTACCATAGTACTATATTATATAGTATTTTTGTTTGATGTTGTTTCAGTCGTTTTAGTCTTTTAGATATTTTTCTCTTGATTGATGATTAGATAAGCAATGTGGATTTGAGAAACACATTTACAATTTTAAAATCTTTTCAGTTTTCAATCTGTTGCATTGACTTTGAGATTTGTTTCATTATTCCACATAAAATGAATACAAAAAATTCAATAACTGATATAAAATGGAAATACTTGTAAAACAAAATTGAAATTGAAATACTTGCTTAATTGAAATTGAAATTGAAACGAAAATACATTGCAAAACGATAATAGAAACAGAATTGAAATACATCGCCAATAACGGAATTGAAATTGAAACGGAAATATATCTATTAACGGAAACAACACTGTCCTGTCAACAAATGTTAAAAAAATTAAAAACCCCCTATTTTGTTGACGTAATTTATGGACAGTCTCTTAAAGATGTTTGTACGTTACGCTATGCAAATGGAGTTTTTACATTGGCGTAATTTTAAATGACGTATTTATAACATATGTGTATACAAATTTTCTATACTTTCTTATAAAAATATGCTGAAAGACTCTTTCTCGCCATTACCTTGGCTTTAATGGCTGCCAAGAGTTCCGAGGAAAACACACAAGTAGGCACTACTTCTACTACTTGTTAAGGATTCATATAATGAGATTATAATATCATCTATGAAAAATAAAGATAAGTCGAAAAATCTCCTGTTTTTTCTTAAACAACCGCAAAGCAGAGGCTTGAACTACCTTTTACTTTCATGATTTCATAATTTTTTGAAAATCACTTATGCTTTGCATAAACAATTAAAATGTTTTTTTTTATTTCCCAAAAATTGCTTTTTTTTACTTATGGTGTTTCTGAAATGACGTGTACATTAGGTTGGTCTATTTTAAACTTTATTTTGAAATTTTAATTGGGGTTTTTACCAGTGATAACATTTGATCTAAAGACGCTAAACATAAAAAATTTCGATTTTTGGACGACTTATAGATCTCTCGCAAAATTTGAAATTTAGAGTAACGGGTTGCGCAAATGTTGTGGTTCATAAGCAGTTTATACTTTAGATCTTGGTAAGTTTATAAGTTTCTGACCCATCATAGTCTTTTCTGCATAACTCACAGAGTTGTCAAACAAGGAAAAGACTAAAAGCTCCTCAGATAAGTATCCCAGGTGTCGTTTAAAAGACTTGTTTCTTCTGCTCTTTTAAGTTCAATTGATTTAAATTTCCTCGTTAAATAAAAGAAATTCATGTCATTAAATGGAGCAGCAGTAATAGCAGATTAAAAGTACTTTCAGTAAAAAAGAAAAATTTACTCGGCCACCCTCTCAACCTTTTTTGCTTCCTCATTATTAAGTTCAAAAATACGAGAAAAACGAAAGGGAATATTTTTGTATAATAAACTTTGACACTACCTTGCATGATGATCAGAACCGGCATGCAAAAAAAAGTAGAATAAGCTCCACTAGTTATTGATAGTACTCAAGAGGAAATGTTTTGCTCTTCAAGCATTCCATTGCCCTTTCTTTACTTCAAGTGCTTGTTGAAATAAAAACTATTTTTATCATGAGGCCATTCTTACACTCTTCCTTGAACCTTTCAAACAACTGAACTCTTGGTATTTTGTTCGGATCACAAATAGCATTAGATGTTGCTTTTATAAAGAGCTCAGGAATATGGTTAAATACTCCAGAGCTTTTAATCTACATTAAAGTCGGAGTAGAGACAAATTTGCTATTCCATTAGAATTGAAGATTCATTATACGCTCCACTGTTTGCAGTTGTTATATTATAGATAAGTGCAACAACAGATGCTTTTAATTGCCATTTATTAACTGGGTTCATCTCTGAACAACAATGCGTTGAATCAGATCCGCCAGGAATTTTAGGAGTACCCAGCAGTTTAGGCCCCGCATATACAACAAGTCACTCTTCTTTTTTTACAGTAGCTAACTTGAAAGTCTTTCCAATGTCTATCCAGAAATAAAAATTCAGGTGGAATTCAAGTTTCTTAAATTAATTTAGCTTCTTCAATTCTGTTAGCTGATTTTGCTCTACGAACCAATGTTTTAGAAAGTGTAATATCATTTATAGCTGCTCCACCTACTGCTAAAGTCTTTCCCAAAGTAAGTAGGATCCATCAGCAACACGTTTCTTTTAATAGTTTTCTTTTAAAGTTTTCGGCGTTATCGCAGATTTGCAATAATGGTTTTTTTCCTCTTTCACTGAAAAATTTTTATTTTTTTCATCTTCTTCCGTAACATCTGAAGAAAATTTGGTGCCTTCGTTGACTTCATTATCGTCAGTAATGGCTGAGCAAAATTCGGTTTACATGCGCACATTTTTCGCTATGCTAACAATCTTTCATACCATAAGAATATCAGAATAGTTTGAATTCGTTAATTAAAAATTAATGCATTTGTTAAAAAAATTGTGTTAGCACAAAGATTGTGTCGGAATAGTGAAAAATGTTACTATGTGAAAAAGCCTTTGTAATATTTTTATATAACTCGAAAAACTTTTTTCGAAGAATTTAAATCAAAACACCTCATGATCAAAATTAAGTTTTTTTAAAAACTTACTCTCTCAGTCCGAAATGGCGTGTTACTGCAGGATAACAGCTTTCGATTTTAAAATAAAGTAATAAAAATTCAAATTTTGCTGCAAATATTTTGCTCGCAATTTTGAAATAGTGTAATGGAATGAGTATTCAAGTTTTTCAACAAATTACTTTTTTATTATTTGCATACTATTTTGAAATAGAAAGCAGTTTTGAAATAAAGTTTTTGACTTTTCACTACTTAATTTTACAATTTCGATATGTTCCAAGATATATTAAGAAAGCTGTAATGAATTGTTTTAACAATCCTTATACTGCAAAAAAAAAACCACCTATATGTTTTAAAATAAAATAAATTTCCAAAAAAATAATTAATCCATAATCTTCAACAAGTGTTCTGTAGTAGTGATCGACCGAAATTCTGTTTCGGTGTCAGTTTCGGCCAGAATAATTTGAACCGATACCGAAATTTCGGTTTCGGTACTTTTTATAAATTCGGTTGAAAAACATACGAAAAACCGAAAAACTTTAAGATTTAAATCCTTTATCTAATTTAGAAAAACAGTAACTTTTGAGAATTTTCTCAAAATATTTTGAGAATTTTCTCAAAATATTTTGAGAATTTTCTCAAAATATTTTGAGAATTTTCTCAAAATATTTTGAGAATTTTCTCAAAATATTTTGAGAATTTTCACAAAAATTTTGAGAATTTTCACAAAAAATCTTGTTTTGCTGAAAAAATCTGCCAGTTGTTAACTTTCGCTATTAACTTATGTCGCCAACTCGTGTATTAAATCTCAATTTGCGATACGCGTGTATTATTGAAGTACCCAGTCGGCAAATTTAGTTGTAAATGCGCATTAGAAACTCGTTTAAATACGTATCGATGTGGTATGTATGTTAGCCATTTTATCGTGTCGAACACGCATTAGAAATACGCATTAGATGCGTATAAAGACTCGCATTTGAAACTCTTGTAAACACGTATAAAACACGATAACCAGAGAATATTCAATACGATATTTTCCTGGTATTACACGCGCATTTAAAACTTTCCAGAATACGCATTATTTACGAATATATGTTAGCCATTTTATCGTGACAAACGCGCATTATCGTGACAAACGCGCAATAGACATCAGATGCGTATAAAGACAGATATACAATACGACGCCTACTGAGTATCAAACTCGCATTTAAACACGTATAAAACACGATAACCAGAGAATATTCAATACAATTTTATTAACTAATATGAATTCATAACATAATGATAATGACTAGCAGTAAGCAACCGGTAATATGGGTTATGAGTTATTAAACCATTAATAACAATAAAAACACATTAATAACTTGATATATTATCTAAAATATTAAATACAAATTTATCTATAAATATTTTAACTTTGACCCCGTATCAGCAACGTCATTGGTTATAGGTAACGACATAAAGACCGCATTAACATCAGTTGAGTTCTTTTTAAAATCTGTCACAACACAAGTATCAGAAAAGGAAAGTCAAGTAAAGCCTGCAAATACCTAAAAAAAGACATGAAAAAAAAAATTACAATTTTTAAATACAAAAGTACTATTTGCATTTTATTGTTAGTAGAATTAGGATAATAATAACAGAAAATATATGAACCTGTCATTTCGAAAGGGGCACAAGTCCATTTACTAAAACTTTTCAAAATTAACAAAAATATGATTTTTATTAAAATAATGTCTAGGTTGCTAAAGAAATTAAACATAGAAGTAGATAAATAAAGAACGTATATAACTTATGTATTTTTTATTTTTTATAAAAAAAACATAAATCATACAGAAATTTTTAATTCAAACTTATAAACTAACTGCTAAAAGTTTTGGACTTATGTCCTTTTCGAAATGACAGGTTCATATATTCTGTCTACAGAATAATTAATTAAGATTATAAAAAGGTTAGACAACACAATGTATACATTGTTACTATAGTAACGCTGGCAAATAACACCACAACTTAATAAGATATTTTATTAACTTAAATACTTGGACTAAAAAGATTTTATTTATAACAATATTTGAACAATCAAGGGACAATTAAAGTTATCATTTGTGGTATTAAGAAATACGTAAGAGCTCAGTAATTACATAAGTTGTATTAAATTTCCCTCTCATCTAAAAGAGAGAGAGAGAGAGAAAGAAAGTGTTTCCAAAGCAGCATGTTAACAAATGTAAAAAAGCATGGAATAAATACTAGTAACTGGTTTTATTATGTTACCAGTAAACAAAATTATTTTTATTTTGATTAAAAGCTAATTTCCAGCATTTCTTAAAAAAGCTGATTAATAGAGTAAATTTCACACCATACTAAATTTACAAAATTAAAACCATGTTTCAACAGTTAGCTAACTAATCAAAAGAAAAGAAAAACTAAAAGAAAAAAATGAAAAAAAGAACATAATTATGAAATTATAAAAATAAAATAAAATTATTTAGATTTAAAAGTGTTAATTGTTACTATAAATAGTTAAACTCATACTTTGCTTTGTTCTGAAGTGTTTAAAGTAAAATCAAATTAACAGACATTAACACTGCTTGACACTGAATTCTGTCAAGTAAGTTTTCTGCACGCCGAGTTGCATTTCTTACATTTCAACAACGATTAATTTCATCCTGCCTAGCTCTATTTTTTTCATTTGACAACTATTTTCAAGTTGCCTATTAGCATTTTACATTAATAACTTCGTTGAGCCTAATACTATCTATTTCAATTTCACTGTTATCATTAAACATATTACCAGTAATCTTACAATTGTTACAATTGAATAAATGAACGTAAAAGAATCTTACAAATAGTGATCTTTTCTAATCAAAGACTTTATTTAAACTTAAGATTTATTGAAATCCATATCTTTTTATATGTTTATATACATAAGTCGTTTATCAAAAACATTAAACAATATTTATTTACATCAATTATTTTTAATTTAACAAAGAATCTACAATGCACAAAATTATTTTTACCTTAATGAACAAAAATAATAAATGCACAATCTTGTATAAAAAATTGAAGCAATGTCAGTCAGTATATTTTACTCTCAAGTAATATATATAAATATATATATATATATATATATATATATATATATATATATATATATATATATATATATATATATATATAAATATACTGAAATATAGGCAGATTTAAGTTTATATGTATGTATATATATATATATATATATATATATATATATATATATATATATATATAAATATACTGAAATATAGGCAGATATAAGTTTATATGTATATATATATATATATATATATATATATATATATATATATATATATATATATATATATATATATATATATATATATATATAAATATACTGAAATATAGGCGGATTTAAGTTTATAAACTTTCGTGTCAACAAATTACAGTCAGTTTTCCATGTTAAATACACAAAATATATATCTAATATAATATATATTAAATATCAAATAAATCCAATATAAAATAAAACAAAATAGTAAACTTACTCAAACCAGTATCAGTTACACCGTGTGAAGTAACTAAAAAACACTTCAGTTCTTTTCAATCACTCTAAAAAATAACTTTTAGCTCTTTCCAATAGCACTAAAAAATAAAAAATAAACTTGCTTAGCTGAGTTGCCTAGTTTATAAGAATCTGAAAACAGATAAGTAAAAAACCAAGAACAAACAAACATTTATTTGTTAGAACTACTATATTTAAACAAATTAAATTAAACAAAGAGTAACGTCAATTCTCCTTAAAAGCTAAAAAAATTTTCAGCTCAAATTTGCTTGCAGACCTTGCTTGTAAAACCATGTTAATAAGAAACACATTTAAAAAAGCCTAGAAAAAATTCATAAAAATTTACACACATTTTTTTTATATCGCATAAATCCATCATATGATGAATCTGAAATGAAAAAATGTAATGGATAAGTAAATACAAAGAAACACATCATATATAAATTGAAAATCAATATATCTGATAGAGATAAGATGTCATGATAAGTAAGTAGTAGTTGTTAAATATTGTTATTTCATGTTATCTTTTAGAAAACAAATCATGTTGGTACTTCATGGTTCTAAATATTCAAATTGAGATATAAACAAAATATATATATGGCAAAATGATTTTTCTTGAGTGGCTTTTAGTGAATGATTAAAAGCAGTGAGTTTCAATAATAAAACCACTTATAATTTTTAACAATAAACACCAACATAAAGGTAAGCCAAATGTAACAACATTAGTAACATAAATAACAACTTTATGCAAAATCTTGCTCAACACGTTTGCCAAGTCACACACTTTGAAAACATGGAAACAACATAATATAAACATATACAATAACTATAAAACACAATACATTTATTTAACTTTATACAAAATATATAAACACCTCATATAATATTTATATACACAATAGATACATTTTATACTACTTTAATGACACATTTATAAAACAATTACATAACACATATTACCACATACATATATTTATCAAAATCTTTTCAACTTTGAGCATAATATAAACATATATGCAAACTATAAACATATATAACTTGAATTGCGCGAACAAAAAATTTAAAAATAACATGAAAAAATCTAAAAAGATTCATATATATATATTCATATATAAAAACATTTATCTCATAATAAAATATCAAATTATAATCATATTTAATCTAAATGAAATACTTATTGAATAAAGAGCAAAAAACAGATAGAAGAACTGCAATCCTTATAACCAAAATTTAACGTTTAGCAACAATAAAATGTCAGTGTTGGGTCGAAATTTTAATTTATTCTTCTAAATTTTCTAAAACAGTACAAAAAAAAGGTAATAGCATAACAGAAATGTCAATAAAATAATAATCAACATAATAAAATAAGCAAGGTATGAAATGATAGGATTTATAATATATTTGAACTATATTAATTTAGGACTTCATAAAACTAAATAAATTTAAAAGTAGTAATAAATATTTTTATGATAAAGTTTTAGTAACTTTTTTAGTACAAAAAAGTACTGTAACTGTATTGCAGATATGCGATACTGCTTTAGCAGAACGATATCTCTTCATACAACTTTTCATGCATTCCTGACTATTCCTTTTCATTCCAGACAAATTTTTTACTAAATTTCTCAAGAGAAAACTTTGTAATTTAAATTCGCCGTGGATAGAGTACCGAAAGTCGGTACTATAAGAAAATATCCTTATACTACCGGAAGCGCGTCCATTGGTTGCAAAAGTCACGTGTGAAAACAAATTCCGATTTTAGATTTGAATTGAAAAAATATAATTTTATATTGAAAAATGTCAACTGGTTTTTCCTGCAAAGATGTTTTTTTGTCATTTGAAAATCTGAAAGCGAATATTAAAAAATATGAAGATACTAATTTCGTGCAACTATGGATTAGAGACGCAAAGACAATAAATGCTGCTAGAAAAAGCATTCCAAAGAGAGCTAGTATCCTTGGGGTCGCGATCGCGTCACAAAACGTGTTACCATCTTTGTAGGGGGAAAATATTGAGTTTTTTTTTATGACTTAACCCAGCTCTAAAATAAACAAAACACCAAGTCAAGTTTTTAAAAATGCCTAAGAGTTGCGTGTTACCCCAAGGCTCCATAAATTAAATACTATTATATAAAGTACTGCTGCATACATGGTGGGCAAAAATTTAAATATAAAGGCTTTGGAAAACGTCAAACTTCGTTAGTATTTTATTTCGCTTTATTATAAGATTGTATCATTATTCTAACACAGTAACTGTTATAACTGTTTGTTCTATTTCAATCAATGAATCATTTATATTTCTGAATAAAGATCTTCCATTCAAGTTAGAAATAGTTATAAACTTATATGAATTAAACCCCTTATAATGCTAATAATATATAATAAGGATAATAATAATGGTAATGTAAGCAATATATCCAAAAACAGACCTTATAAAATTCTTATTCACGATAATGATAACAATAACAACAACATTAATAACAATAATATTATAAACAAAACTAATTCCAGTGTTAGTTTATAATTAAAGTAACAGTAAAATTGTTTGAAAGCTGAAAAAGAAAAAGTTGAAAGCTCAAAGTTACAAAAGAGCTGTAATAAAAATAATAATATTAATAACTATAAAAGGTTAGACTTCCCCAGTTTTAAACATTTTCTTTCTTTCTTTTGGTTTTTTTTTTTTTTACTTTAAATTTTAATTTTTTACTTTAAATTTAAATTAAATTTTCATTAAACTTTTTTGATTTCCTCAATATCAATCAAAAAAGATATTACTTCAAAACTGAGACATAAGGAGATTTTATATTTTATGATCTATTTAGTTTTTATTTATATTTTTATTTATTTTTTATTTTAATTTTTTATTCACATTTTATTTCTTTTTTTTATTTATGAATGCATCCAAGTTTGCTTGCTAAGTAGTGCGTAGTTAATTTCAGATTGCTTTTGATTAACTACTTATTATTAATAATAATAACATGATATTTATAATTGTATAAATAATACTAATAATTGAAATAAAAGTAAACATCGAATCAAAATACCGAAGGTAAATGCTTCATATCTAGTTCTATTGCTCTGTCAGACCTGGTCAATGTTGCAATTTTAAGTTGCTGTTATAAAAGCATTGAAACACTTTGCTGTTGTATAACTGAAACTTATAAAGCAAACAGTTTGTTAACATGTCCATTTTTACAATTTAAAGAAGTTACAATAAAGATTTTATTTTATTTACCATTTCAAATTGAATAAAAAAAAAAACTTTTGATAACTTTAATTATTTCACTTATCTGTAAAAGTTTGAATTGTGGAATGTCCCGATAACTAAAACATTTGCAAACTTGAACTAATTTCTTAGCTTCCCTGAAGGTTTGAGTTACCAGTAGTTTACTGGATTTATTTTATAATAAATAATTTTTTTTTATTTAGAAATACAAATATAATTTATTAAATAGTAATTTTTATTACCAATACAAATACTTTATTTTTGCCTATTAAATTTATGAAATAAGCACCTAATTAATACATGTTTGTTATAGGACTTATAAGAAAGATTGCCCTTTCTACCTACATTTTAAGGCATCAGAGGATGGACAAACATTAATCTTGGAAGACTTAAATAATACACATAATCACGAAGTATCTGAAGTAAATTATTATTTTTTATACTTAAAATATGTTTTATAAAGAGCATTATTTTACAATTTGCTTATATAGTTGGAAAAAAGTTATGAAATCCATTACACTTTTTTAACTTTGTTTTTTTGGGATTTCATTATTTTATATTATGAAAATTATAGTTGGCAAAACTACTCCGGGTTATTAACATAATTTGAATATTATATATATATATATATATATATATATATATATATATATATATATATATATATATATATATATATATATATATATATATATATATATATATATAGACTATTATTTAAAACCATAACCTTGAAATTTTTAAACAACTTACTTCAAAATGTATTTGATTTAGTGTGAATCTGCTGCTATAAAGAGATATTGTTGTCAAATAGTTTCTTTTTAATTTATAATCACATTAAAAATTCTTCATTATTGGGAGTTTTTATGAACTTTTTGATTTGAATTGATTTGTGGGTATGATTGAATTATAGATTCAATTATAGTTGACATGTTCGATCCCAACTCAGCTGAGGCAGCATATAAGAAAGTTCTAACATTGTATGCAGCTCAACATGTTTTAAAGCAAATGAGCTTGTGTGGAGACATTAATTTGTTACAAAGAGAAAATGAATACTTTATGGTAAACACCACTGAAGGTCTGCATACAGTGACTTCGAATTTTTGTTCATGTATGTTTAGAAATTCAATGCACTTACCTTGTAGACATATTTTTGCTGCTCGCCAGTTCCTTAGAATAAATTTATTCAATATTGACTTGTGTGCTGAACGGTGGACATTAAAGTACTATCGTCAGCATCAACGAGCTTTTAATAGTCCTGTAATGGCTGATGAGTCGAGATCTGTAGAGTTTCATGTAGCTCCAAAAAGAAAACTACTTTCTCAGCATGAGAAATTTAATCTTGCTCTACAGGAAACTTCATTTCTTGCTACCCTTGTTTCTGAATCCACTGGACAAACTTTTGAACAACGTCTCAGTCTTTTACAAGCTATAAAAAAAGGTTGGACTGATGGTAAGGTCATGTTAGTTAATGAACTTATTGATGAGGATATTTGTTCATCACAACCAGAAAGTACATTACCTAGTGCATTAACTATAATTACAGATTCTCCAATAAATTCATTGGGATGTGTATCTGGAGTTAATGGTGTAAACACTTCAGTAGCACCGTTAATAGTCAGTGAAGAAAATATTTTAAGCACTAAAAAAAATGTTTCACAATTAGCTACAGAGTATGCAATTGATAACGACAGCATTTTATTCAAGCAAGCTATTATTTCTGAAAAAACGCTATCTCAACAAGAAGAGTTAACATCTGTGAAGAACTATGCAGGTGCATGTTTAAACTGTTTCTCCCCTTTAAAATATTTCCTTATTAAAATACAAATAAATCAACAAATTTAGTATTTTAACACTTTAATAACCATAAATTTCTTGTAGAGTCTAACCTGAACAGGATTCGCATGCCGAAACATGTTTCTCGATGTGGACGACCTAAAGGTTCTACTCTGACCACTATTGGTTTGCCAAGAAAGCGACAACCTAATTTACATGAAAGAAGAGTACCTTTTTTGAAATTACATCCATCAAAAAGACATGCTAGTATGTATAAAAGATGCAGATGTTTATTTTTTCATTAGTAATATAATTTACTTGTTAATTAATCATTTTTTACTAACCATATATTACAAACTTTGCATTTAGTGATGCTGGGTTGGTTTTTTTAAACCAGATGATGTCCATAAAGCTCTTTCTGGCATTCTCATTGAAGGTAGTTGTATTGAAAAAAGAGTCAATCATATATCATCTGCTATTCTTGATGAAAATGCTGTAGGAGCTCTTTTATCGCTACAAGGGTATTTTACCCCAGATGGATGGAAAGTGCTCCATGAACTATTGATGCCAAATCTCGTCAAAAAATTTGGCCTTGTGCTGTGTGCCAAAAAAGCACTTGCTTGGGTAATGACATTGGGGACTCAGTAGGATGTAATTTATGCCTTTTGTGGTTTCACGAAAAATGTGTTGGTCAGAAAGAGGGGTATCTTCTAAAATCAAAATACTGGTTTTGTCATTCTTGTTAGAATGTTTTTTTTATTAATAAAATGTAGTTATACTTGGCTATACTATATTTGGTATCAAGTGCTTAACTTATATATTATAATTAGCATCATATGTTTTATTTTACTGTTATATTTTAAGTCTACTGGATTTTTTAAGTTTTTTTACTCATTCATAGTTACAAATTGTATACTGAGATTCCTTAGGTTGTATGTTAATTTCCAGGTTTTGCAGGTAAACTGTTTTCTCCATTTATTCTTTGATCTTATATTCAACTAAATTTACGTAATTTAAATATAAATAGGCCGCTTAACATTTAACACCAAGGCGAAAACAAAATACTTACATAAAAAGTATAGCTAGTATATCTAGAATTAGAATCATTAGAATTTTTAGAGCTTTAGGTAGTTAAGAGTTTTTTCTTTTACATACACAAATAATTTTCACTAGAATTTTTAGAGCTTTTGATAGTTTGGAGTTTTTAACAAAAAATAATTTTCACTGAAATTTTTAGAGCTTTAGATAGTTTAGAGTTTTTAACAACAAATAATTTTCACTAAAATTTTTAGAGCTTTAGATAGTTTAGAGTTTTTAACAACAAATAATTTTCACTGAAATTTTTAGAGCTTTAGATAGTTTAGAGTTTTTAACAACAAATAATTTTCACTAAAATTTTTAGAGCTTTAGATAGTTTAGAGTTTTTAACAACAAATAATTTTCACTAAAATTTTTAGAGCTTTAGATAGTTTAGAGTTTTTAACAACAAATAATTTTCACTGAAATTTTTAGAGCTTTAGATAGTTTAGAGTTTTTAACAACAAATAATTTTCACTAAAATTTTTAGAGCTTTAGATAGTTTAGAGTTTTTAACAACAAATAATTTTCACTGAAATTTTTAGAGCTTTAGATAGTTTAGAGTTTTTAACAACAAATAATTTTCACTAAAATTTTTAGAGCTTTAGATAGTTTAGAGTTTTTAACAACAAATAATTTTCACTAAAATTTTTAGAGCTTTAGATTTTTTAAATTTTCAGATTTATCTATAAAATTTTAAAATAGTTTAGAGTTTTTTGTTTTTGTTTTTAGCCGAAAGTAATTTTCACTAGAATTTTTAGAGCTTTAGATTTTTTAAATTTCAGATTTAGATTTTAGATTTAGAATTTAGAGTTTCATGTTTCATTTTTCAAAGTTCATGAGTAATTAAAACAAATAAAACTTTCAAAGTAAAATAGTTGTCATTTTATTCTTAAATATATGTTATTTAAAGATAGGTAAATAATTTATTTTATGGTTAACATCTTCCATAGAAAAATTAACATATAATTTTAGAATTTTTTGAACTTAATATAATTTTTAACCCGAAGTTTAAATTTGTTATTTTATTATTATTTTGTTACAAGTTTAAACAAGTACTTTTTATTATATTCTGTTTTTCCTTTTTCTTTAGTTCTTCTAATTCCAGTTTGAGTTGGCTTTCTGTTGAAGTATGGTTTAATTTAGTAAATTTTCATTATTTGAAATTTACTTTGTTAATCATTAGCTAACAGTTACAGAAAATTTGAACTAAACAATATTAAGGTAAGAAGTTTAGTTTACTGGTAATATTACAAAGTAGATCCTTACTGGTAATTTTGTTATTTCTTTTTTGTACCTTTCTCTACCAGTATACAGGCGTTTAAATGTTTCATCTAAACTACAGTTTGTATTAGTTAATAATATAGTATAATTATAAGCTATTTTCATTACATACAGTGACAGTCAACATACAGTCAACGTATTTTATTGTTTCAAAAAGTTATCTTGGAACCAGTGGTCCCAAATCACTTCTGGATAACATCACTGGTAATAGACACAAGTATGGGGTCTTCCATAAAGTTCGCACACATAAAATTTAGACCCTCCTCTAAATAGTATGCATCTCACTGAGTCTGTAATTTGCTTAATGCTTTAACTAATATTTAGCCTTGTGGTAATCTGTTCTAATAGTTATCAAAATGAAGTATGAGATGATTCATAATTGAAATGCACTAAAAATCTCCTATATATTTAAACTACTTTTTACTTATATATTTAAATGTTTTGGAACAGTACTACATAGGTACCTAATGTATAAGTACATTATACATTAATGTACTATATTCATTATTGTATAATGTACATAGTACCTAATGTATTTCTACAATTATTTCTTGAAAATTATAGTGGTTACTGCAACAGATAAGTACACATTTTTTTTTAGTTGCTCTATCAATTTTTTACCAATTTTAAAACAATTATAATTAAAATAACAGCAATCGATGGTAAATGAAAAATTAAAAGCAGCATTGGGGCAGTAGAATAGCAATAGACACACAGTAGCTGAGGGAGGTGTGGAGTTTTAGTTACCTTAACCACCTAAGATAACTTCTTTTCATTCATTTAAATATTATTTTGGAATAAAGTTTTTCATATATATTTTTTTTTTGGTAGAAAATAAGTTAAGGAGCCTACACTTTTTTGCAATGCATTAGGAAACTTGCCTGCTTTTTGCATGGTATATAAAATAATATGTAAAAAATAATTTTTCAGCAAAAATCAATTTATATAAAAAAGACAAAATTTATTAGATTTTTAAAAACTATGTGTTGGTGCAGAGCAAACAATGTTTTTTTTATCTTTATAAATTAAAACTTTAAAATTGTTCTTTCTTGAGGACAGGCCAAGACATAATAGTAATAATCATAATTAAGGAGTCATTTAAGGCCTATAGATTAGGAATCAGTAGAGAAACATTAAAATTTTTAAAAAAGTGTTTTTTTGGGACACCCTGGTATGTACTTCTATAATTGACCCTCCCCATATACCAGATACACATATGAAAGCAATTAAAAAATTGAATAAATGTTTTTAATGGATGACACCTAAAAGTTAGGGTTATTGTATATCATTAATAAAACCTTCGCATTTCATTAAGCTATTGAGTATTTATTGATAAAATAATAATGAAATCAAAAATTACCTGTTTAATGTAATTTTTCAGTCCATTGAATAAATTAGTGAATTGACTCAATGGACTTACTTTATAAATAATAATAACGATTCTGAATATTTATAAAGGATAACCATGTTAAAAATTAGAATTGCTGCTTTACAATAAGGACCTGTTCTCAAGTAGAATTTCAATTTAAGGCTCCAATTTAAACAAATATGGTAAACTGGAATCAAAATTCACTTTGATCCAGCCGGGTATTGAACCCAGGTGGCTGACATCGAAGCCCCAGTGACATACCGCTAGACTAGACTACTAATAATATCTTTTATAAGCTAATATTGCCTTGGTTTTTAGTTCATAAATTAGAAAAGTATTAAACTCATCTAACTTATTTAACGAAATGCACCACGAGAAGGTAAACCATAGGACTTTGCATTCCATTGTATAATTTCAACAATTTTCCAGATTTATAACTTTTGATAACTATAATTATTATGTATATTTTTAATAGCGTTTTATTTATTTAGTATTTTTTATAATATTTTTAACACTTGATTTAATCTCAATATAGTCACTAATTTATATAAATACAAAAAAAGCTATTATGTGGAATATATTAATTATGTAAGAATTTATTACTTTTTCAAATTAATTATTAAAAAATAATAATTTTATGTAAATTTTAAAATTTCTTAATCATTCAAACTCTGTATCATTAGTTTTGCAATAGCGTCATAACCATAATTGTAAGGGGAAAACATTGAACCTACCCACATTAATAATCCATTTTATATTGTACATAACGCTTTAATAAGGCGTTTATTCAATTTTTCCCCTTAAAAAGATGATTAATAGGCAATCACAAAGATATGGAAGTAACATAATTAAGTATATGAATATAGTTTTTTAATGCAATCTTGTTTATTTGAGACTGGAAATAATTAAAAACTATGCTTTTTTAACCTTATTTGGGCTTTTAAAATATTTGTTAGCATTTCCTACATGCAAAAAACATCTGTTTTTCATAGGGTTTTAATTGATTTTGACAAACTGAGAAAGATCTTGTTTTTCTACAAAACTTGTTTGTTTTGCATTGTCAAGATAAATCTTGTTTCTGTTACTAAACTAAAGCTCTAAAATTTACTTAAGAATTTAAATGGTTACCATATACCTAAAATTGGACCAAGTGTGGTGGTTTAAATTTTGATATTGTAGATAGATTTTGAAAACGTTGACTCAATTATATTTTGTATGAGGTAGCTATCAATATATACAACCAATCGATTATATATATTGATCAATCAAATACTTGAATGTAACAGTACTATAGTTCACCAGACCCTTCAAGTCTTACTCTAATTAATGTCATGATCGCTAAAATCACCCATAATTATTTTACAATTTACATTTTTTGATTTTTCGGAAATAATTACAAACTCTTTATATTGATTTATTTAACTCAATGGAAACATAGGTTATTTGTAGGTACATCCTCCAATTAACGTTTGATGATTTCTTATTACAGATTGAACACAGATTTTGATGATTAACCACATATTTTTTCATTGCTAACAAATTTTTAATTTCCAACAATTGCTAACAATTGCTAACAAATAAATTTTTAATTTCCAATTCCTATAAAAAATTATAAAACTAGAATCAGTTATCCTAAAATTTCCTTATCCTTGCGGCGAACGTGACGTCACATTAACTAACTAAACGGCTACCATTATGATATGGGGGCAAACATTGCAAAAATGGTGAAAAAATGCTGTGTTTTTTATTGTTCAACCAATGTCTAAAGTCATCTGAACTTGAGTTTTTGTATTTTTCCTGCTGATCCAAAGAGAAGAAGATTGTGGCTTAATGCTATATATAGAATTGATTCATCTTGCAAAAACAAACTCTGGTCGCCAAATACAAAACATATCTATGTATGCTCAAAACATTTTGTATCTGGTAAGTTTTGTATTTAAATCATGTAAATATTTGAACACAAATTTGTCTTTAACTTATTTTTTTTGTTTTTATATTCCTATTCATAGTAAGTATGTTTTTCTTTTAGGAAAAAAGAGAATTTTAAAAAGCATATTTACTATGTTCCATCAGTGAATATGTTAGGTGCTAAAAAAAATATAGTGGAATCATCCCAATGACATAACCGATTGTTGTCACTAAATGAAAGGAGAATAAATAGATTAAAAAATTCTCTTGGTATATAGTTTATATTGTTGCTTAAAATGTTTTTGTAAAAACTGTTTATGTAATAATTGCAATTTATTTTTGTTATGCATTAAAACTAAGCATTTATAAATTATGCGTTTGTTGCTCTTTTTTTAGATAAAATAATGTTAAATACCTCGTAGAGCACAAATTTTATTAATATGAAATATCAAATTTATTTGTACAACTTTTGCTTGCTAATAAAATAGTTGAATCAAACCATATTTTTTTAAATGCCTGTGTTTGTATTTACTATATACCTGAAACATACAAATATTTTTTTAGAATATCGTGTACAAAAAAATCTCAAGTTGATGAAGTCAGTGAACAAATAAATATTAACAATGCGTTGACTGGAGTGGAGGATGTTAGTGTCTTGAACAAACAAGAAACAACAACTGAATTTAGTGAAGACATTGGTTTTAATTTGATTAGCAAAGACATTGGTTTTGATTTAATAACAGATTCACCAAAACAGTGCACAAATAAATTCAACAACAACAATTGAGAAGCAACATTTGAGAATCCAAAAAGAGATGCAATATATGTAGAAATGAATAATTTATGTGAAGAAACATATAATCATCGTTAAGAAGTATCAGATTTGAATTTAAAGACAAATTCTCCATTTAGTTATGCAAACATTAACATGTATAAAGAAAAGTGTGTAACATTAACAGGTTTAGAGTTTGATGTTTTGGAAAAACTTTTACTATATTTGATTGCAAAAGTTAGCGATGGGAGAAATTCAAAGGAAGAAATATATAATCAAATCATGGTATGTATAATTAAATTATACATACCATAATTACACCTTTGAAAATATTGCTTTCACATGCAACATTGCAAAACAAATAGCCATAAATTATTTTTGGAAGTAGATAGATATTATGTATTTAAAGTTAAATTGCTTAATCAAAATGCAAAAACGAGATCGCTTGTTTGGCATTATTCCTGCAGTTTTCAAAGCAAAGTTCCCAAGTGTAACATTAATGATTATTAGACTTGATTATCACTACTTCTAATCATTCACTAAAAGCTAAGAATCATGTTTTAAACTAAAACATATATTTATTGTTGCATTTTTTATCTTTAGGGTTGTTCTTAGGTCACAAAAACCTCACAAAGTAAGTTTCTTCTTTGTTATTTATTCGGTCACATTTTAAATTACTTTTTTATTTTTCACATTAACATAATACATAAGATATTAATGTGTAAATAATGTTTTCAACATTAATCGTATCTATTTTCTTTAGTAGAGTTTCTGCTGTTGTCACTGGTTTTAGAGAGTACCTTCATGAACGAAGTTAAAAAGTCCTTAATGCGAAGCATTTTCTAAAAGCCAAGACGGAGTATCGTTAACCCTCATACCATTTACTATAAACTTTATAAATAATGTTACAATGTTATAATTCAAATTGTTATAGTTAGTAATTTTGATCATTTCATTATTATACTGTGAAAAATATTTTTTATTTATAACATTTATTTCACATATATTAAAAATATACAGAATAGATATTACACTGTGGAAAGTTTAAAGCAAAATGTTTAGTTTTTAAATATTATTAGCAATCAATATGTAGTATTTTAGTTTTATTTATTGACTAGTCTGTAAACAGTGCAATATATTCAAAATGATGTATTAATTGAACTCTATGATTCCTTTTTACATATTTGCACAGGTTAATTGTAATTTAATGCTAAATTTCGTTCAAGTAAAATCTCTTCAGCCTGTAAAATAGATTGTTCTGTCTAATCCCGACAGATTTAAAAAAGAAATTTTATATTATAGTTTCTTTTTTACATATTATAATCATTATTAAAATGTAAAGTAATTGTTGCATTTGAAGTTGTTGTCATTAAGCAAATAAACAGTCATCACCTGTTCCTTGAGGTTCTTTTTTCGGACTTTCAAGTGCAATCCCCGTGTAATTTATGTATTACTTATTGACATATTGACAAAGTACGTAAGGCAAGTAATTTGATCTATTCCTTCAGACCGGTTGTGTGGACACTTGTGTGGGCAATTGCAGCAAGTACTTAAAGTACACATTTATGACTACGCAAAAAAAAAATTCTTTCTTTTAATTACTATGAAAGTAATTAACATCTTTCAAAGGGATCGCAGTTAAACAGACTACTTAAAGGTTAAAAAAAGGCTACATATTAAACACACTATTAATGTGTTTAAAAAAACTATTAATGTGTTTAAGTAAACACACTATTACTGTATTAGTGTGTTTACTTAAATAAACACACTAATAGTATTAGCGTGTTTAATATGTAACCATATATAAAATTTCCTGTAATAAACTTTATTAGTTGTATAAAAAGCTTATCTATTAAATCTAACTTATTTTGATAACGTTCAGTAGCCTCTTTTGATAGTTTTTCTTGATAATCATAATACATTTTCAAAGCGTTTAAGTAGTGTTGTACTGAAATCAACGCGTTTGTTTGCCCCCATATCATAATGGTAGATACTTTTATTTTTTAATTACGCAATGATCACGTGGTTTTTTCGCCGCAAGAATACTCAAATTTGTTAACTGATATGTCATTTCGTTTATATCAAACTAGCATGAGTTACCCGGCGTTGCCCGGGCCAATATTTAAACTGGCTTACCTGATATCTGTACACAAAAATGGGCCCAAAAAATCGGCCCAAAAAATGGTCCCCCCTGACCCCGGGGTCAGGGGGGCCCATTTTTTGGCCCCCTTGACCCCGGGGGTCGGGGTACGGGGTCAAAACCCAGCTAAGAACCTTCTCCCCCTCGAGGACTACCCCCATGCCAAATTTCATCGAGATCGGTCCGGCGGTTTGGATTTCTATAGAGAACAAACACACACACATTGCCTTTTATATATATAGAAGATTATCTAAAATCGGGATTTGTTTTCACACGTGACTTTTGCAACCAATGGACCCGCTTCCGGTACTATAAGAATATTTTCTTATAGTACCGACTTTCGGTACTCTATCCACGGCGATTTAAATTTTGCTTTCACAATTTCAGTTTAAGCATGCGCTTTAAAGCAAAGATTTTCGTTTTTCCGTTATAAGTTGATATTTGATCAAAATCGGGTACGATATCGTATCCGATTTTGATCAAATATTAAATAATACGTATTTTTGATAAATAAGTGGTATTGAACTCGAATTCAAAACTTAAAACTAAATGCGTATTTTTCTGGTATCAACGGCGGTATGTTATACGTGATCAATACTCCGAGTATTTACAATACTAGATATGCCGACTGGGCAGTTCTAACATAATAAGAGTATAAAAAAATAAAAAATGTAAAGTTGCATTTTTAGATAAATTCTTCTAATGAAATTAATTCTGAACAACTGAAATGTCTGTATTGGGTTCGGTAAAAAATTTGCCGAAATGGTTTCAGTTTCAGCTTCAGCACGAAACCGAAATAAACAGAAATTTCGAGTGCTCGAAATTTCAATTTGTTTCGGTTTCGGCTTTTTTTTCTGTTTCGGTTGATCACTATTATGTAGTGATCTTCAAGAGTTGTAATATGTGTTTGAAAGTCATAGTGTAGTTTTTGTTTAAATTAAGACTTAACCAAGTTGCTTAAAGTTTTAAGCTTCTTTGGCAATAGTTTTAAGTTAATTGGCAATGCACGCATTTACAGTCTCTTGAAAAAGTGTTGAACCAGTTAAGCATTTTTAGGTAAATCCATAATTTATCGAAAATGACATACACAAATGATATACACAAAGCTAAGATTTAATTTATGTTATATTCATACACATGTATGTATATAACATAAATTAAACTTGAGCTTTGTGAATATCATTTATTTATGTCATTTTCAATAAACTATGGATTTACCTTAAAATACTTAAATGATTCTAAACTTTTGCAAGAGACTGTGGTTATTATATTTTTTAAGGATTTTTATGGAGACATTCCATTTGAAGGCATCTATACCTATGTTTCGTCAATAAACAATCATTTTACAATGTTTTTTGTAAAAATTAAATCTTTATATTCTGACAGGAGCAAGTAGAAGACAATGCGTCTTATCACCCTGCTCCTATGTTCGTAAAAATGTCAATAAAGTTTTAGTTATTAAGATCCTAAAATATACGTTATATAAGTTTTATACATATTACAAATTTTGTACATATTAGAAGTTTTATACATATTATAACATATTACAGCTTATAAAATATACAGGTAAAATTAAGGTGAAATGCGGCTGAAAATATGTGGGAAGCATGTTGTTATATATTTTAAACATAAATATCAGACTTTGATAAATGTTTAGTTCATAAATATTTAAAACATTAACTTTTTTAAGTAAAGGCTTGGTGCATGCATCTCTACCTGCATTCAAAATTAACCGTCTCGCTTGCTATTGTTTGCTATAATTTTTTTTTTAAAGAAGATGAATAATTACTTGCCCACGCTATATTGCAATTACTAATGTGGGTATGAATAAATGAAAAATACAAGCTTTTTAAGCACATATTCAAAAGGTGCTTTGTTTTGAAAAGGATCCCAAGTGCATTTGAAATGCTGTTTTCCACTAATAGGATATGATTTTTCCAATTAAAATGATTGTCAAATATTATGCCAAGGATTTTTATTGAATGAACTCTTTTTACTTTAATGTTGTTTATAAATAAATCAGGAAGTTTCAGGGGTATGTTATCAGTTTTCGAAGGTTTTGTGAACAGAATGTATTTAGTTTTATCAATGTTTACGGACAGTTTATTGGCTTTAAACCAATCATTGAGATTTATTAGCTCTGTGTTTACAGTAGAAAAAACAAACTTTAAATTAGACCCCGAAAAAAAAAATTAGTATCATCAGCAAAAAGAACAAAATTAAGGAATTTAGAGGATAAGTGGATGTCATTAATATATAAGAGAAACATCAGAGGACCAAGTATTGAGCCCTGAGGGACACCATAACTAATAACTTCTAAGTGCGAACAAGTTAAATCATACATTGTTTACGATTTTGTAGATAAGACTGTAGCCATTTTATATTAGAATTTTGAACTCTATATTTTTTTAATTTATAGAGGAGGATTTCGTGATCGATAGTGTCGAATGCCTTCGATAAATCACCAAAAAATCCAAGTGTATAATTAATGTCATCAAATAGTTTTAAAATATTGCTAGCCAAATTCATCACTGCATGCTCAGTGCAATGACTTCTCCGAAACCCAAACTGTTTAGCATATAAGTATTGTTGTTATCAATGAAGTTATATATTCTTTTATACATAATACGTTCGAGAACCTTTGAAAAACAGGAAAGAATTGAGATGGGTCTGCAGTTTGATTCTAAAGAATCGTTGCCGTTTTTATAAATTGGAATTATTTTAGCAAGTTTTAATTAATCAGGAAAGTCCCCGTTTTTTAATGAAAGTTTGAAAATAACGAAAAGAGACAATTCAATGATAACAAAGACACTTTTCAAAACATTTGCATTAATTTCATCAAGACCTGGACTTTTATTTGTCTGAAGCAAGTCAAAAGCTGAACGAAGTTTTTCGATGGAAAGTTCCGAATTGTACATAATAAAATCTGGTTTTTTCAAAAAAAGACTGAAATGTTTTGCTACATGGAGAGATTTCTTTGGCTAAATTTTTCCGAACATTTATAAAAAAATTATTCAGTCTCTCAGCAATTTTTTTTTTATTAAAAATTTCACTTTTATCAGTTTTCAGTCGATTAGGGAGGTTGCTAGATGTCATTTTTGTTTTCCCTGTTATTTCTTTGATTATAGTCCAAGTATAAACATGAAATTTACACCATTTTAGTAATAAAAGTTCGAGTTAACCGGTGTTTGGCTTACCGCGAATTAACTGCATAAAATATACAAATAAATAAACATAATAGTACAGAGCCGTGGCTAACCTATACTCCATGCTTAGTGAAAAATTTAAGAAATTAGGGCCCTGTTAACAGTTTTTTTTTGGGGGGGGGGGAGGTGGTTTCCAATCCACAAGCCACAGCACTGCAGTGTAAATTGGTTACTAAAGCAATCCAGTAAGTCAAATGAGCTATGTAGAAGTTATATAATATATAGTCCACATATAAGCCCATTCTTGCAAAACCTAAATTTTTGAGTCTTGCTTTAAAACAATTTTGGGAAGTGACTGAGACTGTATTATTATCAAGTAAGTTCCAGTGTAAGCAACTTAACTTTTTATTTGAATTCATTTTTTGGTTTCTATGATTTTCACTTTAGTAGAATAAATTGTGTGGATAAAACTTTAAGCATACGAATGTTGAGTTAGACATTATTATTAAATTTGACATTATTATTAAGTCTTGACATTATTAATTAGTCACAAGATCAAATTGGTTATTTCCTTACCTCATCAAACTGTACCGCAACAACTTCTATCTTTAAATGATTTTAAAAGTTTATAAGTACAACTAAACAATAAAAAATACGAGTTGTAGAAGTTTGTACTATCTTTTAAAAATGATCTGCTCGGTCAATTGTACTTACTTTGCTCTACATAAATTTTAGTTTTAGTTCAACAACAACTTCTTTAATTATTTTAAAAGTTTCTAAATACAACTAAACAACTAAAAATACTAATAGTAGACGTTTCATAATTAATTTTCTGAATTAATGAAAAAATCTAAATTTCGAAGTTCCGATGACTGTTATGCGCATGTGCATCACACAACACTGAATCAGCAATTTGCTCGAAAGTTATAAAAATCGCAACAAAAAAAATCGTTTAACACGATATTCAGAAGTTCCGACATTGATATCTATTGGCAATTTTTAACTGTCATTTTAAGCAAATTTATTTTTTAAATAAATTTATTGAAAACCTTTAAAATGGCAAGCACGTAAGTTTTTCCTCTATTTTAATTTTTTAAGTTTTGAAAAAAAGTTTGTAATCAGCTAAAATATTAATTTACGTTGTATTAAAAGAAAAGAAGTATTAGTATGATCAATCAGCTCAAAATTTATCATCTATCATTATCTTTAATGAAGAGCTCGTTTTCATGATAAGAATTTTAGTAAAATAGAGTAAAATTTCTTAAAATAACTCCATAAAAAGTTATTTAAGATTTTAAGAAAGTTTAGAAAGAAACTATACCTTAAAAAAGTGTATATCATTTTAATGTTAAGTTGTATATCGATGTTGTATATCGATGTTATGTTAAGTTGATGTGTAATGTGTTAAAGCTGATCTTTTTAAAAATATTTTTTAGGAAAAAAAGTTAAAACACAAAATGAAAAAAATAGTTCATTAACTTTTCTATTTTTTTTATTTGGCATTCTAAAAATTGTTTCAAATTATGCACAAAATTTACATACTACTAAGGCAATATATAGGCAATATTGCTCTACCAAGTTTATTTATTAACATTTTATTAAAATTTTAATAAAAAATGTCTTATTAATTGCTTAATTAATAATTGTTAAATTTTAATAAATTATGTTTTAATTAATAATTGTTTAACATTTTTAATATAATAATTGTTTAACATTTTTATATTAAAAATGTTAAATTTTAATATAAAAATGTTATTAAAAATTGTTAAATTTTAATATAAAAATGTTATTAAAAATTGTTAAATGTAAAACTTTTTCTATTAAAAAAAAAAAAATAAATAAAAGAAGAATCAGACCACCATTTAAAAAGACTTGTGCATCAAAGATTTAAAAGTTATACAAATAAAAAAAAAAAAAAAAGTTATACTTGAATGAATAAAAAAAAAAAGTTATACTTGAGTGCATCAAAGATTTAAAAGTTATACAAAATGTAATATTTAGATATTAGTTAGTAATCAGGTCTTTAATATTTTAATGTTTGAGTATCATTATCAGTTCATAAAATTTCTCAAATTTAATTATTAGATTCTAGCTAATTAAGTAAATATAGCAGCGTAATATTTATAATAGTATAACGCAAAATAACACTGTATTTTTTTAAAAATTATTATTTATTAATGTTTTAGTTTTAACCAAATAATTATTAACCAAATAATTATTAAGAATTTTCGAAAACTTAATTGAAATTCTTTTTTGTTCATGCATGTCTTTTAATATATTTTCAAAACCTTCATAATAGTATAGGTGTAATAATTTGTTTAAATTTTACTGTATCACACTTATAATTTTTTAATTTAGTGATGAAATTGCAACTGCCATTCTAAAATCTAAAGCAAAACCTAACAGGTTAATGGTAGAGGAAGCAGTCACTGATGATAATTCAGTTGTAACAATGTCAGCAGTGAGTAAAATTATTTTTTTTTTTACTTTTTTAAAAGTTATGTCTTATTTCTAAAAGTTGTTTATATGAATTTATCTTGCTTAAGAGGCTGTGAAAATAATATGTGACACTTTTTTGGGTATTTTTAGAGATCCTCTTCCCTATGTGACATTTTGTGGCATTTTTAAGAATTCCCCTCCCCCCCCCCTTCCTCCCTGTGTGACATGACAAAGACAAAATTTGGAATTTTCATAAGTGTTTATTTAATTGAAACAGTTTATGTTTTTTTAAAAAAAATACAATTTACATGTTATTTTTTAAGATTTAAATTTGTTCTCAAATCGGACTTTGATCTTCAAGTATTAGAGTTCCATGTTCTTCAATAATTATTGAAGGCCAGTTAAAGTTAGAGGTATCAACATTGTTCTAATCATACCACTCAATTGTTTCCTTGTTCGAGTTTAAAAAAACGCACATTAAGTAATGGATTTTTGAATCTCATTCGATAATCCATTACTTAAGCAAACTGTTTTATATTGTTTGTTTATTTGACAGTGGCAAAATTCTTTTTGGTAAGGAATATCGAATGCTTGGACATGATTATTCGTATGGCAATCCTTTGGAAAACTTTATATTCTATATTCGTTTGTAAATTCTATGTTCATAGGATCAGAATTTCTTTTTATTCGTGCAAGTACCACTAAAATAGTTTCATATGGTGTAAATTTAAATAAATCTGTTCCAATCATTTAACAAAAACAAATTTTATTTTACGTATTTTATTTTACATCTGACGACAGTCTAAGCTAATCAGGTATTATGTAAGGTATAATTTACTAATTAGGTAGTATGTAAGGTATAATTATACCTTACATACTACCTATAAATACCTATTTAACTTTGAGTAAAGAGAATGTTAGTAGAATTTAAAATTTTTAGTTATAGGCATTCAAAATTCAAGTTTATATTCCACACACAATATCTTTATCTGAAACTAAATAAATATTTATATGTAGCATGTAAGGTGTTATTCTATTAAATATAAGTATTAGAAGTAGGAATTATTAATTATAAGTATTTAAGATAAGGATCTTAACTCTTTCACTAGCACAAGTTGCTGACAGTGGCTTTTGATTTTTTTTTTTTAATTTTTGCTGCAAACCGCTAGTAGAGGCTTTCAAGTATGCTTCACAATTTATCTTGTTTTGTACATTAATTTTCATTACAGACGCATACAATTTGTTTGTTTTTAAGGTTTAATCAATTCTCTACATAATCAAGAACAAATAAAAGCTATATTATATAACTATAAAAAGTTACCACTTGACAAAGTTAAAATATCTTAAGTAATCCTTGATAAAAAAAACTTCAAATTTAGTTCTAAAATAAAAATCAGCGTTGACTTGTAAAATTTAACTTCTAGAAGTGTATAAGTATTTAGCTAGGTAATTACAAAAGTCTTTTGAAGAAAAACATTTTTTTTAATACATTATATTAGTTTAGTTTTGGACTTAATGTTTCAGTTACTATTTATAAAAACAATGGTTTTAAACACTTTGCATTTCTTATTGTTCATGATGTGTGTTAAAAACTTATTTAATTAAAAAAGATATAGTTTGTTATGCTTTCAAAGAGATTATTCTAATTTTATTTAAAAAAATGTTGCAGCGTTTCCTCAAAAAAACAAATTAGTATTAGACAAAAGTAGAAAAAATAACAACTGAAAGATTTTTTTCAACCATAATTAATGTCATATTTTACAAATATACAAAAATAATAAGATTGTTTAATTTTATTAAATTTTTTTGATTTTGGAAAAATTAAGTAGTTCAAACTAACATTTCCTGAATCTTAGAAAACTGTGATTTTTTTTTTGTCCTTTTTTATTCATTGTTTTGTTTGTTTCAATTGTTTTTTGAATTTCTAAATGTGTTGTCAATTTTATGAGACTCAAAAATATTTAGACATTTAGATATAAAAAAATATAATTTTTTACAAAAATTTTAAATGTTGTATATTAATAGTTTTTGAGTTTATAAGAAATGTTTCTTAGCTTTTCTAATTACCAAACAATTTTTCAATGTGGATATTTTGCTAATTTGATAAAAGTATGAAAGAGGTGAGTTAAGATAAGAAAAGGAGACATAATCTTAGACAGATTAGAAAAAATATTGTATCAAACGTTTGTTAGAGAAGATTAAAGTGGTTTAGATATCAGCATGTAGATAGATAGCAGCTTCAGGAAAAAATGTTAGTGTTAAAGTAAGAAAACTTGAAGCGAATGCCTTACATATTGTATAAATAAGCTTTAGTTGAGGAAAGAAAATGCTCTAGATGGTATATATTAGAAAAACAGCATAAAAGAGGAAGGCTAAAGCCTGATGGTGAAATGGTGAAGATGATGATGTTAATGATGATGATGATCATGATAGCGATGATGGTTATTATAATTATGATGATCATGTTGATCATAATGATGTTTATATATTCATATATATACAAAAAATAACATGAATTTTGAATTGAAAATATATATTTTAGGATGTATAAATGTTTATGCAGTCCTGGTCACAAACCCGGCCCTGGTAAAATTTTAACTCTGGTGGCTTACTATCTTATACATATATGTACGCTACACATTTTTTTTAAATTATTTTAAAGTTTAACATCCAGGATTTCACATATGTGTAGTTTAGAGGGTTCTCAATATGATGTTATGAAAGAGTTTTTTTACAACTGCAATGTTACAACTATTTTCATTGTGATACCACAATACATTTTCTTAACATTTCCATAAATGAATTAAAATATGTTAAATTTTTGAGTTTTTAAAATAATTATTTCTTAAATTTTTAATTGCCACTTTGCAGCTACAAATGAATCTTAATTTTTAAAAAATTAGCGAGTAACAAATAAAAAAATTACATTAATTTGTTTACTTTAATTATTCAAAGTTTATTATTTTTTTAAATTACATCGCTCAATATATCGTTTATTAAAAAGTAATTGCTGCGATTTAACTTGCGTTTTAAAAAAAAGTTTAACTTACGTTTCGTGCGAACTTTTATGCAGCCGTTTATTTAAAATTTAATTTTGAGTAAAAAAAAAAATCTTCAGGAAGGAAAACAGAAAAAAAAATTACAATAAAAATAAGCTGATTTTTTTAAAAAATAAAATAAAATTTAAAAATTGAACAATATTTAGTAATATTTTTAAATAGATTTGACAGTTAAGTTAAAAATCCAAGCGTTAAGATTTTTTAAATCTGAATTAAATTATTTTTTTTTTTTATCAGGATAAAATTTTTTTATTATTAAATTAGTTTTAAACTAAATCATGTACTTTTTATCAGAATTAAATTATCGTTTTATGATCTTTGCTTCAAGCTTAAAAAAATTAATCATTGCAATAAAATAAAAACGAAATAAAAATAAACTTTTAATTTTATTTGAGTTTTTTTCATAAGTAAATATTTACAAATGAAAAAATTTGTTATTTAAATTTATTATTTAGATAGCGCTTATATCAAACATAACTGTCATTCAAACCTTTGTAACAAATATTTTTACATAAATGTCATTCAAAAGTTAATGTGACTTTCGTTAAAGTTAATTCCTTTTATCTTACTGCTTATAGTATAATTTAAAAGTTAAAAAATGATAAAAAGTTGCTTAACCAAAATTCCTTACTACTCACGTAAAAATGCTTACATAAATCGTTCTACTCTTAACGCTTCAAAACAAGGCCTGCAAGCTCCTACTCTTATCCACAATTAAGGATTTACATCAAAGTTTTTCTTGTCCTAGGTAAGTTGCCACTGCTATAAAACTTGCACTAAGCCCAAACATGCTTCATACATAGTATGTATATTATCCATAAGACTTGCTTATACTTAAAAATTAATAATCTTGACACCCATTTAGGGTCAGACTGACCTTCCTCAGTTTAAACTGAAAAGTTTCCCCTATAAAAAATGAGGCTACTTAAAAACAAGGCTGACAGTTGTAGTGCAAAACTAATTTTGGAAGCCCATTTAGCCCCTGGCATTAACAAGATGGGTTTGTAAACAAGAGTCCTACACAAAACAAATATATATATATATATATATATATATATATATATATATATATATATATATATATATATATATATGCTTTATGTAATTAAATGACAATCATCAGTCGTGAATACACACAAAAAACATCAAAAAACCGTTTAAAAAACTTAAAATTAAATACCGTAGAATGGATTCAGACGTGATAAACAAATCTGAGTAAAAACAAAACAAGAAGCCGTAATAGTTTACTAGTCTCCTGTGTCAAATAAAGAGAGCAAGATTTTCTTTGAATGTCGACACTGAGATGCAATTTCATTCTTTTTGTTTAGTAAATTAGTTCCACTATGTGATAAAATTACATATTTTTCATAGAGACAGAGGTGGCATATTTTTGTTGTAAGATTATAGGGTCTGCAACGTTTAATTATTCTCCACGTTAAGATAGGTTTTATGTTTTGACCTTTCAAGTTCCATACTTGCTTTGAAAGTTCAGTGTCGTTTCTGTATTTAACTGAAGCAAAGGATTTTAGATGATTAGCGTATCTTAATTTAAATGATGTGTGACTAATACCAAAATATGCTTTTTTGTTACCTTCATTATTAATTGTAGCTTGGTAAACAATATTGTTAAACAAACACTGTTTGTTTAATGGACAAATTGATTTATTTACACAGTTACATTGCTTGGTTTCTATTTGCTTGTTTTTGTGCAATATTTTATGATTGTGTGAGTTGATTATTGATTTCAGGTTAGGCATGCAGCTGTAACTAATCTTGATGAAATTTCGATTAAACATTTTATGAAGCTTGTGGCCTGGTGGAAAATAAAATCTATAAGAGCCAGAAAACGGTTACCTATTTTTGTTTGGACATTTATACTGTGCAGAGGGTTGTACCAAATTATATTTTGTTTGCGATGTTTTTTTGCAATTCTATTGTGGAGTAGAATTCATGAAAGTAGTTTTGTTTAATGACATAGAAGATAATCTTTGTTCGATATTGCGAGGGATTGTTTTAATTATGCTCGGAGGGTGGTTAGAGTTAGTGTGGATATACCTTAGTTGGTTGTCAGGTTTGCAGTAAGGTTGGAATGAGTTGATATCTAGATTTAACGTAACATCAAGATAGTTTACAATTTTTAGATTAGCTTGGATGGTGATGAGTAGATCGTTACTTTTAAAGATACTTGTTATATATTTTTAAATTTCATCCATTTGCTGACCGTTTTTGTTTTTAAATTCGGTTAGGCCGTCATCACGATATAATCCGAAATCTTCCTTATTATAATGCTGTGAAATTTGAAATTGTTAAAAAATTCCCACTAGCTCGCACACGTCAGCACCATCAAATGCCCCCATTGTGACATCGAACAATCCTCCTCTTTTTTTGATCTACGCCGTCTCGTTATTGAAAATTAGGGATTTTCTTGCATTTTCTATGGCTGATGATTGCCTTCGGGCATGAAACTTTAAGTCCCGCTATTTAGTTGTTTTTATTCATTTAATTACATAAAGTATAAATTGCTCTATTATTTGATAATATTGAGTACTGTCATACGAACAAGAGTTTTTGTATTTTACACTGCAATACTAACTTATATATATATATATATATATATATATATATATATATATATATATATATATATATATATATATATATATATATATATATATATATATATATATATTAGGGGTAGTCAAAAAAAGTAAATTTTAAAAACAAAAAACCATACCCCTAAATTTGGGGCAAATATATAAAAAAAAATGAGCCTCAAAGAGTTTAAGCGCTGTCAGATGACTTTTTACCCCCCCCCCCCCTTTCATACTTAAAATTTAGGGGGGAAATGTCCAAAAAGTGGTTATTTTCAGACCTCTTGAAGAAGGGGTTAAATATTTTTTTTTTCAAATTTTTTTTTTCACTTACTATATAAAGAACTATATTTTAGTTTAAAACTGTATAATTTTTTTATTACCCCTCAGAAATTTATGTTTATATATATATTTTCAAATTTTTTTTTTTCATTTACTATATAAAGAACTATATTTTAGTTTAAAACTGTATAGTTTTTTTATTACCCCTCAGAAATATATGTTATAAATTTCTGAGGGGTAATAAAAAAAATTAATTATAAGAACCCCTCTATTTTATTCCAAAACATGAACAAGGGGGCAACCACTTATATATATTGCCATCTTACCTATAGATTGTTCTGAATGGTCATTTACAAATATTAAAGTTTCAGCATATTTTTGAAAACTTTTAAAGCATGATTGGAAATGCCAATAGTTTGGTGGAAGCTAGAGCCAGTTACTCGTTGCTTATCAAGACCAATCATGTCAAAAATCAGGTAAGAAAAATCATCAACTAAGACAGACAGGGATGGTGGTTTTTTTAGAATATCCAAGCCCGTTAGAAGCTGGTTATCTAAATAAAAAGATTTTAAATTATCAATGAATCATTCGAAAAAGGTCTCATTAATAATTCCAAATAAGATTCATTACTAATTCCAGTATTAGCAAAAATGTTTCTACCTGATATAGCTGGTTTTGCCTCTTTTATAATAAAAAGTTCCTTTTTCATTGACCTTAGTTGAGTTGCACTCATTTCTAATATGTTTATTTTATATACTAATCTAAAATTATTAGAAAAATGTAAAATTTTAAATTTTCAGAAGTTGTACCAAAATATAAATATACAATAATAGGCATAACAGAAAGAAAATGCATAAAATTACCAATTTTCCTGATTTTCAATACCACGAAACATAAATTTTTTAGGGGTAATAAAAAAACCATACAGTTTTAAAATAAAATATAGTCCTTTATATAGTAAATATAAAAAAAAGTTTGAAATAAAAAATTTAACCCCTCCCTCAAGAGGTCTGAAAATGACCACTTTTTGGTCATTTTTTCTTTAAATTAATGGTTTGAGGGGTGGTCAAAAGTGATCCAACAGCGCTCAAACTTTTTGAGGCTCATTTTTTATATAATTTAGGGGGTATGGTTTTTTTGTTTTCAAAATTTTCTTTTTTTGACTCCCCCTAATATATATATATATATATATATATATATATATATATATATATATATATATATATATATATATATATATATATATATATATGTATATATATATATATATATATATATATATATATATATATATATATATATATATATATATATATATGTATATATATATATATATATGTATATATATATATGTATATATATATATATATATATATATATATATATATATATATATATATATATATATATATGTATATATATATATATATATGTATATATATATATATATATATATATATATATATATATATATATATATATATATGTATATGTATATATAAAAATAAAGTAAAAATTAAAATGCAAGACCAGAATATTTCTTTTATTAATTGATTGACTGCCTGCCCCCAACGAAACCCTCGGTCGAAGTAGCAGCACTCCCTTGCGAGTCAGGCTATTTGTCAGTCGATGTAGTAGCACTTTGTTGCGAGTCAGGCTATAAGATAGTCGATGTAGCAACACTCCGCGCATGATTTACAGTAAAAGAAATAAAAATAAAAACATTGTTTATATTGTTAAAAACATTCAGAATGTTTTAAAAACATTCAGAATGTTTTAAAAACATTCAGAATGTTTTAAAAACATTTAGAATGTTTTTTAAAACATTCAGAATGTTTTTAAAAACATTCAGAATGTTTTTAAAAACATTCAGAATGTTTTTAAAAACATTCAGAATGTTTTTAAAAACATTCTGAATGTTTTAAAAACATTTAGAATGTTTTTAAAAACATTCTGGTCAATAAAATTTGCCTTTTTGCGGTTTTTAAAAAAAATAATTAATTTGTAATTAAATTAATGGTTTTAACTTTCTGACAACGTGCAAATATTGGACGAAAGTCAAAGGTAATTAAAAGTGACGTATTTGTTGGCATAGGAATCATTTTTTTCCTTCCGTACTCCCAAATGCAACAATATATATATATATATATATATATATATATATATATATATATATATATATATATATATATATATATATATATATATATATATATATATATATATATATATATGTATGTGTATATGTATAAGAACATTGAGCACTCTATTTTGTAGAGTACATTTAAAATTACTTGTACATTTATTTTATATATATTTTTAAAAGAGGTCAGTAATGAATTTTGTTACATTTGTGATCATTATTTATTACTTGTTATGTGCATTGCACTGAAGGGTGTCTTTTACTTTAAAAGTATAAAATAATATTATAATAAGAAAAAAACCTATTTTTACAAAAAGTTAGATCTTACCCTTATAAATGTTTGTAGGAAAAAATGGAAGAACTTCAGTTGTTTCGTGGTGATACAGTCCTTCTTAAAGGCAAAAGAAAGAAAGAAACGGTATGTATTGTCTTATCTAATGAAGAAGCCGCAAGTAATGATAAAGTTGGAATGAATCGAGTTGTGCGACAAAACCTTAGAGTAAGACTTGGAGATATTGTAAGGTAATAAATTTATTTTGCAATGTATATTATTTACCTGTAAAATGCAAATAATCTTAAATGTTTTTTTTTATTAACAACTATAAAGGAAAGCAATCATAACTTAAATATATAGATATATATATATATACAGGCTTGGTCGGGAAGCGGGAGCGATCGCTCTCGATTACTGACCACGGAAATAACATTTAGTTGCAAAAAACTGGCCAGGTTTTGTAGTCGTTTTGAGAACATTTAAGTTTATGTATGTCCGAAAAAAAAAAAATTGTTTTA